>NC_048596.1:34980614-35273114 GCF_003668045.3 Cricetulus griseus
GTATTTATTATTAAGACCTACTAGAACTATGCTATGCAATCTACAGATTCAATTAAATCTCCATCAAAATTCCAATACAATTCTTCACAGATCTTTAAAGAAAGGACAAGTTTTAGCTTCATACGGAAAAAAAAGAATAGATTAAAAAATCCTGAACAATAAAAGAATTGCAGGAGCTGGGCATTGGTGGCTCAGGCCTTTGATCCCAGCACTTGGGAGACAGAGGCAGGCAGATCTCTGTGAGTTCGAGGCCAGCCTGGTCTGCCAGGATACACTCCAAAGCTACACAGAGAAATCCCATCTTGAAAAGCCAAAAAAAAAAAAAAATTGCAGGAGGTCTAACCTTTTCTGATTTCAACTTGTACTACAAAGCTATAGTAATACAAACAGCATGGTATTTGCATATAAACAGTCATATTGATTAATGGAATTGAATTGAAGTTCCAGACATAAACCCACATACTAATCAAAACCAATTTTTGATAAAGAAGGCAGAAATAACACACTGGATAAAAAGAAAGCATCTGCAACAAGTGGTGCTGGTCTATCTGGATGTTGTATGTAGAATGCAAATAGATACATATCTGTCATCTTGCACAAAACTGAAGTCCAAGTGCATCAAAGACCACAACAAGAATCCAGATACACTGAACCTGATAGAAGAAAAGGTGTGGAATAGCCTTGAACACATTGGCACAGGAGACAGCTTCCTGAACATAACACCAATAGCACAGGCACTAAGATTCACAATTAAAAAAATAGGACCTCATGAAACCAAAAAGTTTCTATAAGGAAAAGGACACTGTCAATAGGACAGAAAGGCAGCCCACAGAATGGGGAAAAAAATTTCACCAACCCCACACCTGACAGAGGGCTAATATCCAAAATGTACAAAGAACTAAAGAAACTAGACATTAATAAACTAAATAATCTAATTAAAAATGGGGAAAGATCTAAACAGAATTCTCAACAGAGGAATCTCAAATGACCAAGAAATATTTCAAGAAATGTTTAATATCCTTAGCCATCAGAGAAATGCAAATCAAAGCAACTTTGAGATTCCATTTTATACCTGTCAGAACGGGTAAGTTCAAAAACACAAGTGACAACTCACATTGGTGAGAATGTAGAACAAGGGGAACACTCCTCCACTGTTGGTGAGAGCACAAACTTGTACAGCCACTTTGGAAATCAATATGGCAGTTTCTCAGAAAATTGGGAATTGATCTACCTCAAGACCCAGCTATACTACTCTTGGGAATATACCCAAATGATTTTCTACCATACCACAAGGACACTTACTCAACTATGTTCTTGGTAGCTTTATTTATAGTAGCCAGAAACTGGAAACAATCTAGATGTCCCTTAATTGAAGAATGGATAAAGAAAATGTGGTACATTTACACAATAGAGTATTACTTAGCTGTTTATAACAAAAAAGACATCATGAAATTTGCAGGCATAAGGATGGAACTAAAAGCAAATCATCCTGAGTGAGATAACCCAGACTCAGATTGATAAAAATAGTATCTATTCACTTATATTTGGATATCAGCCATTAAATAATTACTAATCTATAATCTGTAGACTCAGAAAGGTTAGATATAGAGGAAGGGACTAAGGGAGGATGCAGAGATCTCCCTGGGAAGGGGAAACAGAATAGAGTTTAGGTGGGGACAGGAACAGGAAGGATCAGTTTGGGGGATGGGTAGGATGGAAGGAGAGTGTGGGGAGAGATGACTGGAATTGGGGGCACTTGGGGGGCGGTGTGGAAACCTAGTGCAATGGAAACTTCCTGGACTCTAAGAAGGTGACCTTAATGAGGACTTCTAGCAATAGGGGATATAGAGTCTCACCTGGCCATCTCTTATAGCCAGGTAAGGCTTCCAGTGCTGGGATTTGGTTGCAGTTAATTGAACTGTTGGCTGGGGGGCGGCTGTTCCATGGAAATCTCCAAACAACCCAGGCTGTAGCTAAGACAAAGTGTTGTTGTCTGGTAACTGACAGCTGGCTTCCATTGCCAAGAGCAACATCCACACAATTCATTGAACATGGAGAACTAGTGCTTACATTGAGCCTTCACCCCTAAATTCTAGTCTTTTTGGTTCAGAAAGGTACTCTGCAAGCTACAAAAAGACACCGATCCAGCCATGAAACCGAACTTTTGGGAGTAGACAACCAATGTCTAATTTTACTTAAGGACTACTCTAGGAGAAGGAACCCATACCTAATACTACATGGGTAATTAAGAACCAGAGACTAGACATCCCAGAGACATAGGATAAAACCAAATACTATTAGTTTCAAAAAACAACAAAAGTAACACTAATGATATTCTGCTATACTCATAGATCAGTACCTCACTCAGTCATCATCAATTTGCAGCAGATGGGGACAAATACAGAGACTAATAGTCAGACATTATGCAGAGGAGAGAAGAGACAGAGAACTCTGAACACAGAACACAGAACACAGAGCTCTAAATTGGATGTCTCCACTAAATCCCCCCCCCCCAGGCTCCAACACACACACACACACACACACACACACACACACACATGCACACACACACACAGTGTGTGAGAGAGAAAAATAAATACTTAATTTTATCAAAGGAGTTAATGGTTTTTAGAATAGTAATTGGTCTAGCAGAAGCTTGCAAATGTAGAACAGAATTCCCAGAAACCCAGCTGTTGTTTCCCCTATTAGTCACACCTGGCATGATTATGGCATAATTGTTACAACTGGTGAACCAACATCAGAACACCAGTGCTGAATGTCACAATTTATTTAGATTTCATTAATTCTTTTTTTTTAACCAAAGGTCCCTTTTCTATTACAGTATGCCACTCAGTTTACTGTGTTCCATTTAACTGCCATGTCTCCTTGGGTGCCCTTTGGCTGTGACAGTTTCCTTGCTGTGTGCTCTACTCTTTTACAGATTCTGTTTCCAGTGTACTAGAAGTACACTCTGGCTCTAACGGTCTGATCCTATGAGCCTAGCAGGTGTGGGGGTAATATCAGAACTTAAGAGTACTGACACCAGCATGACATTACTTTCCTTCATATAAGTGAGGTGATTTATGTTTAGACTTACATTTTTCAGTTTTGATGGCTGGTGAATGTGGAGATTGAAGAGGGAGTAATACTGCATCTTTCACCTACATACCTACACCAAGAGGCAAGCTTGTCATTATGATACAGCCCCCTACCTCCTTAAAGTACCCACATGACTGCAAAAGTCATATGCAACATCTTTTTTCTGTATTCACCACAAACCATAAGTTATGAATAGGCTAAAAACTGGAAGTGAATTCTATTGGCAAGTATGTAATTGACACTCTGAAGAAAGTTGACTTTTCTCACTGAGAATTCCTTGTTGGCAAAGCCCGTACCACCGGGAGCTTCAGCAGATTGAAGGGGTGGGTTAGCAGCAACTCAGTAGGCAGTTCCTGTGACTTCCACACTGGTCCATATTGCTCTATAGCCTGGAATGAGTCTTCAGGATCAAAGGTAACAAGGTGTGACTCCTTTCCACCATGGAGGATTCTTGCTGTGTCATATCCCTTCAGAGAAAAATCAGTGTAAGTACTTTACTGAGTGATGGTTTCTAACCATAGGAGTTTCTTACACATTCATTGAAAAATATTTGGAAGCATTAGCATTAATCATGTCTTTTTATTTTATCTTCTTCCTCCTCCTCCTCCTCCTCCTCCTCCTCCCTCCGTGTCCAAGCATGTATACAATTGGTGCTGTGTGCTTCGACGTGTGTGCATATGTGTGTGTGTGTGTGTGTGTGTGTGTGTGTGTGTGTGTGTGTGTGTGTGATGGGTCTGCTGTGGAATATATATGACCTGAAAGGCTTGTTTGAGTTTGTCTTTGTGTGGCTTCATTGGGAAACAAGACTTTTGCAGATGTAACTTGCTAAGAAGAGGTCATTCTTGACTAAGTTCAAAGACGAGTAGGCATCCTTAGAAGAGAAACCAGAGATATAAAGACACACAGAGAGCAAAAAAAGCCATCTGAAGGTAAAGGCAGAAACTGGAGTAATGAGGCTGCAAGTCAGAAAACCAAGGGGTTTGAAGACCACCGAATGTGGGACCAATCAAGAACAAATCTTCCCCTAAAGCTATTAGAAAGGGTTTGGTATTGCTAAAACCCCAGTTTGGACCGTAAGCCTCCATATCAAGAGAGAAGAAAGTTTTATTGGTTCTATTTCCAGTTTATGAATTTTGCTATACTTCTTTGAAATAGACACAGAGGCCACTAGTAAATAGTCAACTGTCTGGGCCAAAAATACGACAGATGGAAGATTTGTAATGAGAAGAGAGACATATAGAGGCCAACATCATAGAGGAGGTAACCCTGTATGTCACTCAGAATCTTGTGAACAAATAGAATCATTAAGAAGGAGATAGATATAGGTAGATGGTAGGTGGTAGATGATAGATGGATGATAAATAGGTAGGTAGATAATAGATAGATGGATAGATAGATACATAGGTTGATAGAGTTCATATTTAGAGTGGCTTTTTTTTAGGAAATTTAGAAAAATAAAGCCTACCAAATCAGGACCACATCATAGTATTACTATAGAAGTAGGCACACAAAGATGCTGAGGCCAGCAGATTAAGATGTAAGATTCAGTAGTGCCAGACTGACTGGGTCACAGAGAACATTACTGGGTTGAAATGCCTGAGGATGTGGTGCCTTTGGGGGACCTTGGAGCCAGGAGAAGCTTTTAGTAAATGTCTTCTCATTTTTCCTGGGTAATTTTCCTCCCAATGGTACAGGGGCCATGGAAAAATAGAGGCTTTGGCGTCCAGAAGGCTGGAATTTGGATCCCAGTTGGTCACCTACTGGGACCTTGAAGCAATTACTTAATGTCTTAGTTCTTAAAATTGTTAGTTTTCTTACTCAGATTTTCCTTTTCAGCTGGTTCAGATCTTATGACTATGACTTTATATTCTGGCAAGAGTAAGATATTTTGAGGGACATTTCCCCAAAATGGCACAGCCAATCAGCAATTATTAAACTGGACACTGTTTGGACAGCAAATTGCTGGAAGAACATCAAAGAAGAAATTACATAACAAATTAATGAACATACAAACAAAGTCACGAAGGCTATGAGTGGCTGAGAAAAGGCCCACGAGATAGGAAAAGCTCAAGCATTCATTGCCTCTCCTCAAGTAAGTTTCTTAAACGAAAAGGGCTCAATTGCCTGTGGCTTCTGAGGCTATAAATTGTGGCCACTTGTGATATCAAACTTTCTTGAAAGGTCATTGAAAACAGGATCCTCTAAACAGGATCCTCTGTCACACGGCAGCTGAGGTTACCTGGGGAAATCACTGCCGTGTCTATGAAGGGAACTAGAGAGATGGGTAAGGCATGAATGGATGGCAGTTGCTTAGACAACCAGCTAGGGAAACAGTTCTGGCTGTTTTGGAACACACTGTTTGGGCTTCAGTGATCACCTGATGAGTTCAGCTTAGGGTGTATCACAGCCTTCTCGAGTTGGGAAAGTCTTCTGTTGCTAGTGATACAATGCTGCAGGCCCACCATCACTCACATCCTGACACATGAGCACAGGAGAGCTCGTTTATTTGACTTAGGGATCAGTGTCAGGAAAGAGCTAAGAAGAGTACCTGGCCTGACTCATTCATGTTATAGATGAGGACCTGGAGACTTGGAAAGCAGGGAGGATATTTTTCATAAGCCTTTTGCCCCCTTGTTCTGTGGCTGCCAGGCTAAAGCCAGCTTCAAAAGCTTGCCACTGTGCCCAACACTCACCTTCCAGGTGGCTGCAGGGAGACGAGACTGTATCTAGCTGAGATGTAACTGCCAAAGGGAAGGACTAATGTGTTTTTTGTATATTCATTTATTCTTATTTCTCTCCAGAAAGATTGACTGGGATTCTTCAACAAATCCTCTCTCTTCCTCTCAAACCAGACTAAGAAGTAAATAATGAAGACCCAAGCTCTGGTATTTTCAGAGTGCTTTTACTTGGACTGTGGATTTGTGTCTCCACATGGAGGGTTGTGCTGGAAAGGAGAGGTCTGTTCTACAGACAGATAGCCCTGTAGGAATGGCCCACAGTCAGACTTATCATTTTAACCTTAAATGAATCATCTGCTCATATTTCCAGTCCATCTAAGGAAATCCACTGAATCATCTAGAAGCAGAAGGTCTCTTATTTTCCATCTCTCACACCTACATAGAGCCTCCTGGCCCTTCTTTTTCTTTTCCTATCACAGATAGACAACATCTCCCATATAAAAGGCATGTCTGAAGGTCATATTGTTTGGCAATAGGATATCACATACACTTTTGAATGGCACAGACTCTCATAATTTTTCTTCAAAAACAGAGGAGTAGCATTTGTAAAATGAAAATCTAAAATTGAAAATGTTCTAGAATCTGAAACTTGCTGGCATGATGTCATGTGTGGAGAGTTTTACATCTGTTCTCATGTAATAGACACATCTTAGTGAAAACATGGGTACACTAAAACATCCCCTAGAAGTACTACTTGGTTATATGTACAATAGTACATATGAAATATGAATGGTTTTCCTTGGGCCTCTTCCCCAAGGTATCTCAGATAACATCTGGAGAGGCCAGCCTCTAAAACCTGTAGGCTGAAGCATTTTGGCTAAGGAATATTCAACCTGTTTGAGACTGGCAAAAAGAAACTTTTAAAAAGTTAATTTTAGTAACATACACTTACCTTTTGCTTTTATTTCAGTAACATTCATAAAATCTTTCTTTAAAAATATGAAATTAAATGATGCTAGTAATAACAGCATGGTATTGAAATTTACTCCCACAACAATTACTGTTTATTCATATTTATAGAACACTTCAAATGAATATTCTTTTTTCCCTATTACTCCCATTTTATAGATGAGGAAATTGAGAATCAAAGAGCTTAGGTGGAATGGCTTTCATGTATCCCCTGGAGCACTTTGCACAGGCACTCCATAAAGTATTTATGGTTGATGTACATTCACTCCTGGGTCTCTTTTTGTACTTAATATTTGAATTAATGGCTGAACCAGTTTTTTTTCTTTCCCTCAGAGAAGTGCACACCATGAAAATGTGCCTCTGGGAATGCAAATTGCCCACTCAATGGATTAGGCAACCACAAACAAATGGAGATTCGCACAGATGTAATTAAGAATAGAAAATACAAACCTATGTGCAGAACCATGATTTACAGTCAAATTCACCTCCCTTGAAAGCTCATATTAGATTGCTCTCGTTTGATTACCAAGCTGCTGTTTCAATGCAAAGCATATGCTTGCAGATCCCCAGGTTTGCCCGCCTTAAGAATTAGCTAATAACTTTGAAACAAACCTTTAAGGAAGGAATGGTTTATGCCTTGGCAATGCAAACATGTGCAAGTGAAAATATATGCATCTCAACTGGTTATTTCTGTAGGGAAGACAATGTGTAAAAATATGTTTACCAGGAGAAAGATTCTGGTTTTGAGTATTTGCCAAATGTTACACAAATAATTAGTGATGTCGTGAAGTGCTTGGCAGCTCCTCCAGGACGTCTGTCATTGGCATGAAATCTGTTCATTCTTTAGAGTATGGAAAACGATGATGCTTTACAGCATCCATAGGACATAGTTGCTGGCTTCTCTTATATAACAGGTTGCTACTCTTTTATTATTCTTATGGTTTATCTGAGAAACTGAAAAAAAATGATTCCCAAATCTTTTGAAAAAGCCCCAATTCTACTTTCCTTATGAAGCAACCTATAATTTTGTCCACATCCTGATAGTCATTGTCACCTTCCCTCTAGTGTTTTTACATCTGAGGGTTGACAGTTCTAATATCAAACCCAAAAGGAAGATTAAAGAGACTGAACACTCTCTCACATTCCAACTTCCAGAAAAGTAAGGGATATATATATAGAGAGAGAAAAAATTCTTCAGCCCAATTTCTAGACTCAGTGACTTCTTCTGATCCAAGGAAGACCCTGCCTCATCAATAGGGACATTTAGAATGTGGCTTAATGTTGTTCGTCATGTTGACCCCAAAGCAGTAGAAGTGAAGATCTTAGGAAAGTAGCATTCTCACTGAATGCAGGCTCATAGGACAATGGTACCACCATGAAGGAGCTCCACACCAGGCCTTTTTCAGTAGAGAGGAGCCTGGTCCAAAGCCTGGGAGGAGTGGAGAGCTACCAGGGGGGAATGTCTTGATTAGGAGCCAAAATTGTAGACTTGAGTTTGAAATTCATTCAAGTCAAAGAAATTATGTTGGAAGAAGAAGGCCAAAGGCCAGCATTGAGCCAGTGGGGCAAGTCAAAAACAACCACAGTTGTGGTGGAGTGAAAAATCCAAACTGAAGAGAAAAATGTGTCAGGAGCAGGAGGCATGGATAAGGCACCACCAAAATACCTGCTCACTTCAGTGTCCCAGAGAAAGCACAGTGGCAGAGCAGTCAGTCCCCATCTAGACTCTGAGTTGGCATAGGAGGTCATATTTACTGCACAGCACCCATCAGACTGACCAAAAGTTCTAGGAAGATTGAATTGGGTACCACATTCTATTCAGATCTCCAAGTCATGATTCTAGATGAAAAGCCATTTTACAGATTCTCTCCAACAGTGGCCTGACTCTCAGAAGACTGGTAAATAATATAGCACACCACCACAAAGGGGAGAGTATTGGGAGCTAAGCCAAGGAGACAGGACCGCATGCAAGATGTGACATCTAGCCTCAGAAGACAAATATATTGATTACATCCATGGAGACGATGAAGTGGGTGCAGTGTAAGAGGAAAAACCTCACAACAGAACCTAAAAAAAATCATCATGCAAATAAGGGCCCATTATTTCCCCTCTGCACGAAATGACTGGCTTTGAGTTTTAACATGGGAGAAGCCAGATGGCGGCAGACGGGCTTATTATAGAAAGTCCACTTGTACTGAAGTTTTCTCAGCACTCTTTGCCTTGCTGAGTGAGGTTTTGTTTTGTTTCATTCCTAAGTGTAGGGCAGGCAAGTACCAAAATTTGTATACAATCTGAAACCTTTTCATGAAAATGTTCTATTCAATACCTCCGATACGTGATATATGATGCCACCACAGGAAAACTAGTGTTGCTACAGACGTTAATCATAATTATGAAAATTTTTAATTTAAATGTAGGTCTGAACACACAAAATACAGTGCATGGCCATCTGTTAGTTTTCCATCTGGGCTCATTTGCAAAATACATTCTGTTTCCCTCCCCCCTCCCCCCTCTATTTATAATCTTCCCTGGAAAACAAATATGCCTAATCTATGGCATGCCAGAGCTGAAGTTAGCTATTTACAAGGGGCTTTTAATAGACATGGTTACACAGTTGAAAGCAGTAACAGAAACTTCAACTTCTCTCTCTTTCTCTTGCTTGCTCTTCCTGGTGGGACACCTCGTTAGATTTTGTCGGCAAGCTCTTCTTTTGAGGGCCCCCTTGTAAAGAAGAGCATAACTTTTCTGTAATGAAAATGGTGTTAAAAATAACATCTGCAACTCAAGAGCTGTAATACTCATTATTAGGAGAAGAACCAAGGCAGTGGTTATCAGCAGAAGGGTAGACAAACCAATGTGTCACACCCATGCACATCAAAATGAAAGCATGGGTACCAATCACAACACAGATAAATGGTGAGAACCATGCACAAAAGGAAAGAAGTCTCACATGAAAGCTCACATATTGCAAGAACCACTCACACGAAGTCTCCAAAATCAGCAAATCTGTAGCTGTCACTGATTGTCTATGGAGGGAGCATGAGATCACGAGAAATGAACAGCAATTGCTGTTAGATTTCTTTTGGGGGTGATAAAAACACTCTAAAATTAGATTATGTTGATTACTGTAGAGCACACACAAAATATTGAAATGTATTCTTTAGACTGTTAAATTTCATGATGCCAATTATATCCCAATAAAGGTATTAGAAAGAAACTGGAAGGAGATACAGAAATCACTGGTGCACTTTTTTTTTTTATAGTCTAGAGATGATGCTCAGGTCCTAGGGGATGATGGTTACTACTCAATTGGTTAGTGTTAAGGTTTCCAGGCCTTTATCCAAGGGTTCTTCCTAATATAGAATTCTGTGTGGCATAAGTAAATCCACCTTGGCTCACAGTTCTATGAGCAGGTGAAGACTGGTGGAGGGATATGAATGGAAATAACAGTTATGAAAGACTCTAATAGAAACAAAGGTGAGGAAGTCTTCAAAAACCTGCAGTGGCAGGCAGTATCCAGCAGCACTGATGGGAGCAGAATGTTGGGAGGTAAAATATCCATGATTTGCATCTGAATGATTAAAGCTGGGGAAGATGGGAAGGAGGAAGATTGTACTGATCAAAGAGACTAGAGGGAGTCACAAATGGAAAAGAAGATGAGTTTAATACATCACAGGAATCTGGAATTCTCCATAGCTGGGTATTGACAGAGTAGTCACGCCTGAACTAAATCCTGAGGAGGAGCAGGGTATATAACAGAGACACCTAAGAGGAATCTCTTCTGATGGAACTCAGACTCCACCAGGAGGCTAAGCAACAACGATGAAGGGGTCTCTGCTGTGTAAGATTGGTAAAGCCCTTGAGTGGATGCAACTATGGAGGAGACACAGCAAAGGACATCAGATGGGAATGCTGGACCTCCAAGGCATAAGAGTAGACAGAGCAAAAGGAAGAGGGAAGAGTGAAGGCAGACTCTAAGATAGAGGTGGGAAATCGAGTCAGGTCAGATTTAACTGGGACTAGAAAGCAGGTCTATCTGAAGCCATCCAGAGGTTCTGAGATGGATTTCGACACTCTAGGCTCCCTCCGTTATTGGAGTTCTTAGTTTACACAGGCAGTGAGTGGACAATTCAAGAACTTGAATCATACAAAAGCTCTGACTCTGGAGATAAGGCAAGATGAGAAAAAAAACTGCAAGAATTAAACTGATGAGACAAGGGAGAGTGCATGGCATTCAAATATGGAGCAAAGCAGCTGGGAACATGAATGAGACTGTCATGACAAACTGTATGAGAAGGAATGTAGAGTTCCGGATAATTTCCTGTGTCAACGGGCATGAAAACACGACCCGTATTTTTTTTTTTTTTCTGCATTTGGATCATGGGGGATGGTAAGGGTGAAGTGGAAACTTGAGTCTCACCTGATAATTAGGTCTCATCTGCTTTCAGGATAACCAAATTCAGTACTGTATAGCCTTGGAAAGTTTCAGTGGAGAATAAAAGCAAACGAAGGGCTCTGGTATTGGTGCTTGCCAGAGTCCACAGGTGTATGGTTCCCCCACAATACTGTTATTCTGGGGTCGGGGAACGGCACATTTGTTGGTTTATTTACCAGGCAAATTCCTAGCAGTGCCTAGAAAGGCAGGAAATGTGGGTTTACATACCCTCAATGAGTTGTTAAGTCTCAGAGACAGACAGGTAGAAGGAATCTCTCTGAATCATGTGATCAATGGTAAGGCTAGAGAGAAAGGTAGATCCAGTTGCACCAGAGGTAGGAGGCAAAGTCAGGTGGAGGTAGGTATTTACAGAGGAAGTACTGCTGGATTGAATCCTGAGGACTACCAGCTTTTCTCAGGTAGACTGGCAATGGGGTGTCTGGAAGGACTGTACATCCCTGTGTGCAGAGCATAAGCAAAGAACCTGAGGCATGAACAGGTATCTGCATTTGGAGGAAATTCCAGCATTTGGCAGTTATGGAGGTTTTGCTGTGGTATTGGATGAGATGGGAGCTTTTCCTGGAGATGTCTGCAGGGAGAGATCATGGAATGCCACTCATGTCATTGCTCATCCAATCTGTCTATGTTCTAGTGTAATCTGTCAAGAACACTGAGGTAACGCCTTAAGTCTGGAAATACATGAAACACAGACAATAAAAAAGAGAGAAGCCAAGAGAGGCCAAGTAAGCAAAAGGGTTATGTGCTATCAGGATGGCAGGGCCTTAAACACCAACACCATTGCCAGTGGGGGTATAAGACAAGGCTTTCTTGGGAGTGGGAGATTGACCTTTCCTCTCTATCACACATAAATATTTATTTTTACATTATTAGATCTAACCCATCTATTATTTCCTTCTGAGCACCTAGCTCTGTTCTTAGGTCTCAGGCCATAGGACAGAGAAATGTGTGGGAAGCTGACTGTGTGCAAGAAACTATTCCCCACTGCTGTAGAGAAACTGCCATGAGCCCAGAGCATAGGAGGTTTTGAACATCAGTGGTGTCTAAGTCAGCCAAAGCAAGCATTTTGCCTCCTGTCCAGCACATCTAGCTCATGGCTCCCCAAGACAGCTTTTTTTTTCTCATGACAGACACTCTTTCTTAATGCTAAACTTTTAACATCCTTCAATTTTCAAGACCTCAACAGAACTCCTTGCCCATCTGGAATATTGCCCTCCCTCTCCTTACACACGGAAGGTGTGTTGCCTGGAATACACACACACTCTTATCTAATACTGCCTTTGTCTTTTTGTTCTTGGAACCTCTCACCCCACTCACATTGTCTCTCTAAGAGCAAACAGTACTTTCTGTCACCCTTGCATGACCCACAGTGCTCAGGACATATCGGTATTCATGAATTGCTCAGTCAAAGGCAGCTCCTGTCTTCTGAGTCTTCAGAAAACAGAATTCTTCCAGTAACCCATTCAGTCCAATACAAAGCTACTTGGAGAAACCACATTTCTAATGCTGAAACAATAAACCTTCCCATTTAGCTGATAGAGAAATGTGGTGTGTTACAATGTAAACCAAATTAGCTCAATAAAGAGTTTTGACTTTCTGCTAACCTTCTGTTGAAAACCCATGAGCTGGTAAGAGTCAGAATGGAGCTGTTATATTTGAAACTAAACTGAAGAATCAGAACAGATGCAAGGCATAAAAGAGAGACGGCACACTGGCTTTAAATGCATATAGCATGGAACTTTGATGTTTGCTTCCTAACGACTTATTTAAAATTGTTTGCCCTTTGAGCTGCTTTAATTTTGGATGCCACACTTCTCTCTGGGTGCTGTGAAGAATCGTACACATACATTTCTTGAAAGGTAAGTTTTATTATTTATTTATTTGGGTACTTATTTTCTGACAGGTCAACTAGCATGGAAATCCTGGGCCTTAGGAGGGCTGAGTCTCATTTTTATATTTACACAGGGGGCATGCTGTTTCTCGCTGAAGTCGGTTGAACTATATGGGCCAGTTTCTCTTGTCGGCTTCTTACAAGCTTTGAAACGGAAGAAGAAATGCACAGCAGGGTAATCCAGCCCTTTGAAATTTGGGAAAGTGGGCAAGATGCACTGTGATATTGATTTGTAATAAGCTTTGTTCAGGCAGCATCCACCTATAATACGATGAAGATTCTTTTTGGATTAAGATGCCTGGTGGTTGTAAATGAATAGCTGTTACCTCTTTATTTGGAGTTGGGAGGTGGTGACAGTGGTGTGAGTCTATGATTTTCAGTTATTTCCTTTGTGGAATTTTTTTTGGCATTTCTTTTCAAGGCATGTCCTTTCATTAGAGGCACGAATGACAACGTGAAAGACATGCCTCTTCAGGAGTTAATTCATAACACATGGCGGAGGGAGCTGAAGGAACTGTGCTCCTGGGTGCTTCTCACTGACACTCACTATTTACTGAGCTCTCATGACTGCTGGGCATGGCCCTGGCCCTTTAAAGTAGGATGCATATCATCTCACATATCCTTGCCAGGTCCCTGGAAACTGCATCCAGCAGTTCCATTTCTGAGATGAGGAGACAGGATCAGGAAGGAAGGATAGCCTGTCCAGGACTCAGAGCTGGTGAAGCTTATGACTGACCTAAGGAATAATGTTTGTTTGCCTTCAAGGCCAAGCACTAAAAACTAGACTCCGTTCCCATCTCCATCAAACATCCCCCTGTAAGCAGGCTACAGAGCTCTCTGTTGGATGCTTACAGACCACAGCCCTTTGCTGGCCAGGAAAGGCAAGCTGGGGCCATTTTTGAAGGAATGACTTATACCATTGTTTTCTTTTAAATCTAACCACTTAATTCTAAAAATCTACTTCCAGCTCTGCACATTGTTCAATTGGGTTTTTGTCTGTTTCTTCCCAGTTGCCCCCACACTCTTTTAACTGGGATTGCTGAGACCTTGTGTCAGGAAATTCCAAGTTACTTTTAGACCTAAGATATTGAAAATTACATGAGTTTTTTGTCTATTATAAAAAGCTTAAAACTGAATTATTTAAACCTGGATACCTGCCTACATGCACTATTATCATTTTGACACAATGATGCTTTTCTTTAGAATGCTGTCAGGCCATGTCAATCCCTGTTTGAGGCCTTTCAGCATGCCTTACTGTTTCTGTTCCTATTTCCCAGATTTCCTATGAAGTTGAATAGATTTCATGTATCAGCCCTTCACTTTTCACCCAGGTCAGCTGGAACCCTGTTCCACTTTCAGAGCCCACTGAAAGGTCCTTGAGTGGACTAAAGCCCCATCCTCCATAATTTCATAGCCATGGTGATAATGCTGAGGTGGGGGCTATGGTGAAAGTCAGCAGGATGATGGAGGCTCCCAGGTCAATTGTCTTCACCTTTCCAAGGATCCTGGAGTCATTATGATGTAATGGGTCCCTTGGGAATGGGACCTTGTTTGAAAATGCAGACCTTTGCTCACAATCATGTACAAGGAACTTATCCAGTTGGGCCATGACCCAGTCTGATAGTTTCCTTATAAGTAGAAAATCTGAATCCAGAGGCAGAGAAAATGGAGAAATAAAATTATGGGTGGCTAGAGTTTTATGTGCATGAGTGGTGGCCCTCCAACACATTTTGATACTTACATGTGATGCTTATTCTTGGTTGTAAACTTGACATCTGAAATAAACTAAAACACAAGTGGCTAAATACACTCAAAAAGGATTTGTTCTTAAATCATTTCAAGTGGGATGATTCACTTTGCATCTGGATCTCTGAGGTGGGAAGACCCACTTTTAACCCAGATCTTTAGAGGTGGGATGACCCACCTTTAACCTGGGCCATTCCTTCTCATGGCAGCCTATGTAAAGGACATGGGAGAAGGAAGCTTGCTCTTTGCTGGCAAGTTCATTCTATAATTGGCATTAGCGTTTACTTTTTTGGGTTTTCAACATACATTGAAGACCAGTCAAGACATTCAGCCTTGTAGACTGAACAACTACTAGATTCTTGGACTTTCTGTTGGTAGAGAACCATTATGGAACTAGCTTCACCAAAGTCTGTGAGCCATTCTTATAAATCCTCTTTCTTTTTCATCCTACCCATGCAGTTCCTCAAGGGAATTTTGTACCAGAAGTGGTTCTGGAATGGAGCAACATAAGTACAAGGATGACTTTTTAAGTGCCCAGAATAGGCTTCCCAATTTGCTGACACCTACAGTGAAGCCTTTGCAGCTACTTAAACCTCTCCTAGAAGCGTATACTGAAAGCTCAGGGTGTGAACTACTTTACAAACTTATGGAGACAAATGCATTTGATTATTCCAATCTACCAGTTGTGAGAGACAACATTGTTGGTGATCCTGTATGGAAAACTTTTGAAAATTTGTGGAAAAATAAGAAAAATTATGGTGCTGGTTGGTTTCTCCCAGCATCTCTGGATTAAGTGACAAGGGAAAAAGATGAACTCCATAATAAAATTAACCAACACCTAGCTTTTTAGAATCTGGCGAAGGACAATAATGATAAAATTGGCAGGCTTCAGATGTGCATTAACTGTCTGAAGGCTTTTAGGTGAGCCCTGGGAAAGAATCATGTCTCTTCTTCAGCCACAGAGCTCAAGTTTCAGACAATCAACCCGAAGCCCTCATCATAAGACTGGCTAAATAAATGCCAGTGAAAATTCAAGTTCCAGCCTTGGAGGGTGTTGGCAATTAAAAGAAGGGCATTAATTGGCAAAGAATGGGACCCTGTAATGGGATGGGGATGTGAGGGAGGACCCCACTGAGGCTGAGAACTTTGAACCCTCGGGTTCTCAAGGGTTTATCTCACCTGAGGACATAGTCTCTCTACCCTTAGCAGAAGATGTACTCCCACATCCATCCCCTGAGATACTGCCTTTTCTGCTCTTGACTGAGGAAATTAATCCTTCATTATCTGCTAAGCCATCAGTAAGTTTCTCTGAAGGAGATGCCAGGCAAGACAATATTGATGTCACTTAGGGCCCACTGATAGTTGCCTATAGTCCTATAACCAGGCATACAGCTAAGCATTCTCCTAGACGGGAGGTAAAAAGTCAAGTCCATGAGGAGGTGTGCTACACTATAAAGAGCCTAATGAGTTTGCTAATTCATTCAAGCGGAAGTCTCGGGAAGATGTGTGGCAATGGATTTTAAGAGTGTGTGATAATGATAGAAAGAACATAAAACTGCATCAGGATGAATTTATTGATATAGACCCACTGAGTGGAGATTCTAAGTTTAATGAAGCTCTCACAGTTGACAAAAAGAGAGAGAAGGTGTCAAAAGTTGTTTGAATGGTTGGCTGAAACATTTGCAAAAGATAGCCTATTGAAAAAGAGTTGGAGATGCCAAATTCCCCTTGGCTTAGTGTTGATGAAGGGACTTTAAGGGCAATTGCAAGGGTAGAGTAGGTATTTGTGTAAAACCTAATCCTTCGCAACAGGAAAACCTAGAAATATGTCCTTCACTAATCCTATAAGACACCAAATGGTACATTTGAAGAACTTCATTTTCATCCTTTTCCTTATACCAGACCTTCAGTTTGGGAGACACTGCTTCTCAGTTGGACAGATTAATGCACTGGGTTTAATTGGACCCTGAAGTAGCCGGGGCCTCGTGGCAGTACTGAATTGCCAAAGTCAAGGTCATCACAGTTTTTGTAATGGGCATCCCAGGCAAAGGAATGTCCACAATGGCCTGACCCATAATGGACAACACAGGAAAAGTGGTTTTTAATGGCAACATGGCTTATATGGATGTTTGGTGCTGGCTAATTAGTAATGATGTTGCCAGGCATAAAAGAGATAAGAAACCAACCTCATTTTTGTTTCTTCTGTATAAGCAGAAAAATTCTCAAACAAATCAGAGAAAAGCTACATTGGATTGTGGTAAAAGAGAATCTTGGCCCACAAACCATACTTGAGCCAGCTTGCAGGTCTAGAACCCCTCAGATGAAGAGACAGTCAGGTTCTTCTGAGGAAGGACATTGATAAAATATCAACAAGCTTTACTGTTAGCCAGAGGGTCCTTCCCCAGAGGGACATACAGCCTTTTAGAAGGGCAACTATATACTGGGAAAAAGGAAGCAATTAGACATTCCGGGGTCTGTTCAATATTGGAGCAGAATTGACACTGATTCTGGGAGACCCCAAGATGTGTTGTGACCCACCAGTAGGGGCTTGTGAAAGTCATGTGATTAATGGAGTTTTGGCTGAAGTCCTATTCACAGTAGATCCAGAGGGTCTCCAAACTAATCCTTTAGTTATTTACCCAGTTATAGAAAGTATAATTGGGAGTAGATATACTTAGAAGTTGGCAGAATTCCCACAATATATTTTTGTTGAAGTCACATAACATCTAGTATCTTTTAATAGCAGGCTTGCAAAACTAATTCAGAGTATGTCTAATTTATAACAGTTCAACTTATGAATTTTTGACTTAAGATGATGTAAAGTAAGAAACATTCAATAGAGCCTAAACCTCAAACTTTGAAGTCTCACTTTTTTCCTGGGCTAGTGATACACAGTGTGATAATCTCTTGGAGTTCTAGGGGCTGTACTAATACCAGTAAGCTGCAGCCCCCTGCCAGCCACATGACCCTGAGGACACTGTTCCAAAGCTATGGTATCCTGGGCAGTTTGAGGTACTCAATGGACCTGGAGTAGACTTAACAGGATGTGAGCTGATTATACACCCATGAGTGTTCTTTCCCTTTGCCTTCTCTTTTCCCCAGAAGACATTCATTTTCTTAGTATCGCCTTCATTCTCTCTTAACTGGACATTTTTGCCACAATCATCCTGTCTATAGACTCAATTCCCAAACATAGATACCAAACAGGTGGTATCAAAACCTCATTTCAGAAGGCTGGCACCTGTAGAGCAAAGATGGCTGCCGCACCTCCTTGGAAATGAAACGCTAGTATTACAATCATGCAAACCAAATACCAGAATTGTGGCAGTGTTTGCAGCTGCCACCAACAGGCCCAGCTTCTCTGTTGTGGTACTTTTGATAATGTAAGCATGTGGTTTTGGAGAATATGGCACTCCCAGAAAAAAAGGAGTTAGAGGGGATGCTGCATGCAGGAGTGTCCATTTAATATTTAAATACAAGAAAATGTGAAAGCATAATGAGGTTCCCTTTAGGGCTATGTGAATGCTTCATGTGTCTGCCTAGATTTGGATATCAGGAGGACAAGCCTAGAACAGGGAGCCTCAGGGTCTCTGTAGAAGAGGGAGCAGTCTTGCTTGGTAGGCTTCCTCTCCCATGACCTCCCTTTGACTATCAAGGATGGCCTATTAATTCTAATTTAGATAAAAAGATTTTTTAGCTATTTACTTGAGATGAGCTGTAGTTTGTTATTTATCTATAAAGTAATAGTAATTATGCTCCTTACTATACCTTCATTTTCTTTGAAGCATTTAGAAATGTCTAAGTAGAAACTTCTGGAGAGAGCTGTGGCTAGCAGCAGCAGAAGGAACCCTCCGTTTACTGAAGAGAAACTTCTCTTTTTCTGTCTTAATTTAAAGTAATTAGTTTTAGTGTCTTGGGACTTTTAAGGGAGAGGAAGACAAAGGAATTGAGGGAGAGAAAGAGACAGAGGGAATATGGGAGGGACAGATGGATGATCAGAGAGATCAGACCTGAAGCAGCGATTCTTATCCCAGGGTCTGCACACCAGGGGAACTGGTCTTTCTGGCAGTGCAGGAAGCCAGTCACTGAGGATTGCCAGTGCTGGCAAGTGCAGAGGCCAGCAAATCTCATCCTCAACCACTCCAAAGACTAGGGCTCTCTGGAATCAGGATGGTGACAAGGATAGAAAGAATGGGGTGCTGAAGTGAACAGAGGCTGGACTTGAGATTTAGCCCAGTCAAGAGCTAGCAAGCATCACTAGGGTATTCTCCTCCTCGTTGGTTATAAGGTCCTACTGGCCACCCGATAGGGGTTTCTTTCAATACAGAAATCCTGGATTTCTGTGGGTAGAGATATTCTACAGACTCTCAGAGCAGGCCATTAAGTCCTTCACGGATGGGAAAATTCAAATATGTGTTGCTGGTCAAGACTATCATAATTCAGGAAATCCACAAAGTTTGTCCATCCCTTGCAAGCTATGGCAGCTGTTTTCCCAGGAACTTGGAATAGGACTTTGTCTTCTCAGGAAAGACTTCTAAGTATTCTGGCTTATTCTCAATCTCAGCTTTGTAACAGACCATGATAACATTCATCTATGAGTCCATAACCTGGTTTTCCAAAATGCCCACATGAATCATCTCTGCCTGTATCTTTCCATACAGCTTGAACTTGTGGACAATGGAGTTCAGGACAGCAGCCATCTTGTGATCTTGTGTAGGCTGTCAATTAAGTAGAGAGCTTGGATTTAGTCACTTGCACCTGTCACAGATCAGAGCACTCCCCATAGATTATCTCTTCTTCTAGCTTGAATTTCTGCATTCTAGGATTAGACAGATGGCAAGGCACACCCCTCAGATGTCCTGGTAACCCAATATCATGGGTATGGTTCTGGTTCTGGTATTGGTGTTATCTGGTTTCAGCACAGCTGGTGCAGTGAAGGAAGCCTATTATAAATTTTTATTATGACATATTTACTGTATTTTGTGATTGGCTTCATAAAGACAATTGCATATGAGTATTTCATATACTTTGTCCATATTTACCACTGTCTCCTTTCTCTCCTTTCCATTCATTTCTCCAGATAGTCTCACTTGTGCCTTCATATAATACATGTATGTGTGGACATGCGAATGACTTTATGTCTCTCTATAAAATCCAGGAACCATGAGTGAGAGAAAAGAAGTGATATTTGTCTTTCTTAGTTTGAAATTTCACTTAACTTGATAGTTCTAGTTTTTTTTCACTTTCCCACAAATGACATAAATTTGTTCTTCTCTATGACTATATAAAATCCCATTGTTTATATATACCATGTTTTCTTTACACAGTTATCCATTGACAGACCATGGCTGATTTCATAGCTTAAGATTTGAAGTGGCAGGATCTGTAGTTTAAAGAACATCCCATTCCCAGATGCCATGGGGCAAGGGAAATATTCACCAACCCATTGAGTAAGCTAATTCATAGCTCTACTGATACTGTATGTTACTTTTGGTAATAATAGATGAAAATAGGAAAGATTCCACTCCTAAAGATTGTTCTTTCCACATTGCTATATGGCTCTGTCATTGACCCTTATTCATACAAAAGTCCTAGGCACTGCACAAGATTCTGGGGCATTGTAGTGAATGAAGCAGAGCTCCTGTCTCAATGTAGCTTACATATAAATAGGGAAAGTCAACAACATGTGTTTATGTCATAAGATACGTAGAACTTTAAAAGTGGGAAGAAGTGAAGTAAGCCAGAGAGACCCCTAACTTTCTTATAGAATGTTTTATGGAGACAAGAAGGCAACGGGTGAGAACATAATGGTATATAGAGAAACCATCTAGAAAGAGGTAGAATGAAATAATTAAGGAATTTGCTTGCTTTGTTGGAGGAAGATCAAAGAGAGTGGCCAAAAACAAACACCTGGCATAGGAATACACATGTTCTAGCTCCATACTTTGAAGAAGACTAAATCCATAATTTTATACTCTAGCTCTTGCAGTATCTTAAGATAGGGCTAAGGATGGCACAAGGTCTAAGGCCACACCCCTACTGGTTGTTTGGACATCTATCCCTGTCCCAAAGACCAAAGGTCTTCCTCTTAAGTTCTGTTTCTAAGACAAAAGCAGTCTTAGTTACTATGCCAAAATGCCCAATGCTGCAGAACAGTTACCTTAGCTTATGCACTCTTAGACTTGCTGACATCTATGTGGCTCTATGTGAAATTGTTCTAGCTACATCAAAACATGGCAGATATCACTGAAGTAGGACTGAGGGTGAACAGGAAAGGTCACATGAAAAGATAAGGGTTACTTTTTTATCATAACAACCTATTTCCATAGGAACCAACCAGCATCCTGCTCAACCTGCCTCAGTCTTTCAGTGATATAACTGCTTTCCACTGGACCCCCACCCATTATGTTTCACTATGTCAATAACATTTTGGGAAACAAGCTTTGCATTCAAGATTCTCTAAGAGACAAAAATCAAGCCATATCCTGTCCATAGGCGTAATCACAGGAATTCTGTGCAAACGAATCACTTATCTGACACCCTGATTGCTTTATGGAGAACCAAGAAGGAAAGGTGGAACCAGGGAAGCCATTAGGGCTTTTGAATAGCTCAAGATATTAGTGTTAAGTAGGTGAGAAGTGATTGGAGTCAGAGACTACTCTGAACATGTAGTTGACAGAATGTCCTGACAGATTGGAGCTGCAGGTGTGACAGAAGGAACAGAATCAAGAATGATTCTAAAGCCTTTGTCCTGTGTCACTGGGAGGATGGAGCTGACATGTGAGATGCAGGGAGTGTTGGAGAGAGCTTTGCTGATTTATTGTATATACAGGCACATAGGACTTCTGCTCATAAGCATGAGTTCAGACACCTGAGTGGTCATCACACATGCATTTTCACGCTGTGTGATTTAGGCACCAATTCCTCCAGCCATTGAAATGTAATTGATGTCTACAAAGAGCTAGACCTGCACACAGGCTAATGCCCTTGCCCAAATTTCTGAATCTCAAAGCTGAAAGTTTATGCTCAGAGGTTATTAATAAATCAGGCAGTTAATTAATCAACTCAATGTACATGGTTTTCGGAAAGAATAAATTTGTCCTAAAGGACTGATTATTTTTCGACAAACAACTGTTCACTAGCTGGATGTAGATTTCAGCGTTAAATTTCCAAGTCCCTGCCTGCACAGATTAAGGATGGCACATTCACCTTCTCTGCCTGGCTTCCTGCTTTTGATACTCTGACCAACCCTTAGCATTATTTAAACATTCTTCTCTTTTTATTATAAGAACGTCAACCAGCAGATTAATGGAAACTTGTCCTTTTTGTGTAATTTATCTTTTGAAGCTGAAGGAAACCTTCAGGGGGGATAGAAAAGCAATCAGGCATCCATTTAGAAAAAAATTCTCTGATTATTTTTTTGTATGCAGTTTTATATCATTTCATTTTTTCACTATGTCTATTTCACATAATTTATTACTTGACACTTTTTATTTTCAATCATTTCTGGTTGCTTATAAATAAACATGTATTAATGTCAAGAGAATTATCATTCCATTATAAACTCTGTAAACCAAAGCACTGGCTTCTGTGAAGTTGCCATCTTATTTGGAACATGCATCTAGATTGGATGGTGCTTGTCTGGAGAATTAAACACTGGCATGTGTTTTATCTTGGCTAAATAGAAGTACTTCTTAATGGAGACAGCGATTACCAAAGAAATATTGTGCAGGTGAGGATTATGCATTTTAATGTTGTTCTGTTTAGAGGTTAATTTTAAAGCAATTTGCATGGAGGGCTGAATTATGACTTGGTGCATCTCCTCAGAAAGCTCCTGGTTAAAGTATGACTCCATGTGCTGACATAGCCTCAAAGATGATGGCATGATTTACTATTTCTTAATAAACTATATAAAATAATTTGTTAGAGTATTTAAGAATGAAATACAGGGACTGGAGAGATGGCTTGATGGATAAAATACTTGCTATGCAAGTGTGTGAGGACCTCAGTTCAGATCCCTAGGACCCACATAAATTTGGACTCAGTGATGCACATCTGTAATCCCAGCATTCCTGTAGCAAGATAGGAGAGACAAGAAAACTTCCTGAGATTCAGAAACCAACTAGCCTGGAGTATGCTGTAGTAAACAATAGAAGATCCTGTCTCAAACAAGGCAGAGGCCAAGACTGACACCCAATGTTGTCCTCTGATTTTCATATGTACACTGTGGCAACTGTGACAGACATTACACACACACACACACACACCATATACAATATAGCATTTCTTTACTAGTTGGTCAAGACACATGAAGGTTAACTTCTTTATGTAGGTTAGAAGCACCCCAGGCCTGCTACCTACAACTGAGCCAATACCTGGAGTTAGGGTAAGAAAAAAACATGTCACATCCTTTGAAAGTATGTGTACCATTTTAATGCAAATTCTACCATTATGACCACAATGCTATAATGCTAGCATTTGTTGGCATTAATTGAAACAAATTTAAGAGTTAAATAAATCCAAATAAGTGATTAATACAGATTTCTCTCGGCTCTAGGATACATGACTATTAGAAATTATTAGTTCATTCAATGACCAATACTTAGAGACAGATGGAGATACAGTATTTAAATTTTCTTTTTAAAGTGTGTAAATCTTAAGTTACTGCAGCTAAACTGGATGTCATTTTTTTTTTTGTAGGAAACCAAGGCATGTGTGCTCAAGGCCACAGGATCAATCACACTGATTGATCCTCTCCCTCTTCCATGAATGCATTCGTGAATTTTGCCCTCACTACCCAGAAGTCACAGAGACTGTTAGCCTTATCTTGCTTAAAGGACAGTGAAGGGCTGGATGTGAAGCCATAGCCTTAAAAGGTGATCTGAATCTGCCCCGTGCCCTCAGACTTCCTTGATTCTAGATTCATTGCCTGAAACAAATTCCTATAAATTTCAGAACAATGGTTATAAAGTCTGACTTGGACAAGGTAGAATATCTACTGAAAAAGAATTTTTGTACATCTACAGTGGCAGAGCTCAGGAGAAGCCCAGAATAATAAGGGAGAAAGGAATAATAATTTCATTGATGCAGGAATAATCAGTAGACATTCTGCATCCAATGTGTTATCTCCTAAGATTGTCTTTAATGGTTTTCTTGGCTAATTGAATAATTATACCAGCTTGTTTTCTTGGAGGTTTGAATTGTCAGAATTTCATTGGTAGGATATAAAGGAAGAAATCCAAAAGTTTATGAAAGTAAGAGTAATAAGGCTGAGTTTACCTCTGCTCTGTCCAAAGTCTACCCAACTCTGCTCTTAGAAGGGTTAAGATGGGGCCTAATTTTCACAAAGGATGAGGCAGCATAGCAGCTTTCAAAGGATGTGTGCTAGCTCTCTTCTGCAAGCTGAGAATGATGGTTTGGGATACAGCCACTAGAAAAGATCTGTTGGTTGCCCAGGGAGGTGAAGGTACCCAGAAGTGTTAAGTGGCTGATAATAGAGCTTATATACCTATGAAAAGGTAACATTGTCATTGTGATAAGTATAAGGTTTAGGATCAAAATCAGATTGGCTGCTGGAGCCCACAGAAATCACTGGCAGTATCCATGATGTACCTATGACTGAAGTAAATGAGCAACCATATAAAGGACTACTTAGTCTATATAGATAGTAGACAATTCAAACCTCCCTTATTATCACTAGTCCTGGGAACGAAAGATCTGACTTCAGGTACAAAAGTAGAAATTCAAGTGAATTCCCAAGCCTCAATGTCTAAATGCATAGAAATCCATTCATGGGCAATTGTGGACTTCTTGAAGAAATCCCTACATGCCTGCCAGTAGTATGACCCAAATCTATCTTCTCGGTTTATCTCCACAGCCGCTATTTATCAGAGTAATTGTGCACTGGCTACATAGAAACACCCTGGCTTTCCAGAGCTTAGAATATACTGCTTATAAGCCAATGCAAATCATCTTTGTAATCTTTTGGGGGCAGTCAGTTGATAAAAGGTTTAATTCCGACTCCATTTAGAGCATGACAAATGGATCCACAGCCTCACTATTTCCCAGTTTTGAGATGCACGGGAAAGAGTGGCAAAGACTTCTTGGCAACTGGCACAACTCAAGCATGCTCATCTCACCTTGCATGAGGGCCATATTATAATAGGAAGGGCCGATTGCAACCCTCTGGAATGTGTTGTATTTTAAAATGACATTCTGAGAGTTGGGGAGAGGACCAATGGATAAAGCGCATGCTGTGAAAACATGAAGACTTGAGTTTCAATCTTTAGAATCCCTGTAAAAGCTGGGCACTGTACTATGTGAATCTATAATCCTAGTGGTCTCTACTTAAACCCATGGATGCATGTGGACACACGAGTAGTGAGATATCCACCCCCTCACACCTGTAGCACTCATGGACTTGGCCACAGGTGAGGACATAATTAAGGAGAGGACTAGATCTGGGGTCCTGGACCCCAGAGCACTATCTTGATTCTGGGAAGCCCACAGAAGAGCAGCCTGTGTGGGAACCTGTGGCAGCCATCTGTTCCTTCTGTAAGTGACTTTTCACTGAAATAAATTATATTTAATATTAATCCCTAGTCCCTTGAGTCATTATCCGTTCTTCCCCACACATACATCACAAACACACCTCATAAACCCCTCCCCACTTCCCTTTAAATTCATGTCCACTTATTTCATTAATTCCTGTTGTATGCACATTTGTATACATACATACATACATACATACATATATATTTCTAATTCTACAACCACCAGTCTACTAAGACAACATAATCCCTAATGACAATCTATAAACATCTGTCCTTATATCCACAAATAAGTGCAGCCTTCACCCTTCATCAAGGAACCACAGTCAATCAAAATGTAGAGTTGTGGAGCCCAGTCCCAAAGAAAACATCTACAAAATACTTCCACACCCAAGGTACAGGGGTCATTGTGAAAGGGAACAGAAAGTTTGTAAGAGCCAGAGGATGAGGGGTTCAGCTGTGAGATCGTGTCTCCTAGTAATGTCAGAAGCTACATACATAACATCTCACCAACATGACTTCTCAAATGTGAGCTGAATAAGAGCAACACCAACGGACATGCCACAGTGGAAGGGGAAAAGTGCATGAGGCCCCAACCCTACACTATATAGAACTATAGGCAGGAGTAGGAGGGGTAATCTTCCCTAGGCAAGAGCACAACAATTGCTTGTCCAGTGCCAGGTGGTCAGCCCTGAAAACACATACAAGTAACATTATACAGTAAGAGCAAATATTTTTACACGAGGAAAAGACATCATCAGGTCATCCCTTACTTTCTGAGGGGGCATGACAACTTTCTGCCCTTGCTATAGGAACTAGTCTCTCTGCCCAGAGTGTGATCTGCAGAGTGGCAGTATTGCTATCTCCTAGGAGAGTGTAGAGAATGGAAAAGCTGAGCTCCCATTTTGATTTTAAAATCAAAACCTGCCACTGAGCAAGAGTTACAGGTGACCCTCAATGACTGGTATGCACATTAAGACGTTGAAAGGAACTGATCTTGTCTAGAACAACTTTGATCACAGTGACTGTCTCACTGAGCATCACACTAGTTCACCGTACAGACAACAAAGCTGGAAGTCACAAATACTCAAAGTTGTGAGATACATGATTTCAACAGTAGAAAATAAGCCTATGAATAGTCATTATATTATATATAATATAGTCATGTCCCTGATACCTCAGTAATATTTTCAGATGCCTGATCTGATATTGAGAAAGACTATTTAAAGAGGAAAAAAAGATGGGTTGAATGTGGCTCAGTGATGAGCACTTTGTTCGCATATGTGAGGTTCTAGGTTCAATTCCCAGTACTGCTGAATAAGAAGAAAGAAAAATTAATGTACCTATACCATCTATCACTAGAATGGAGTCTCAATGTTTGGTGAAGAACTTTGCTTTGGCAGAGCACACAGACAACATAGAAAGATGCCATTGTCCTCACTTGCTGAGTATTAGCAGGCTACCAGTTCTGGCAGCTGTGAATAATCCCAGAGCAAGAGAGAATTTTGCAGCAGATCCAGCCTGCCGTGCAAAGCTGATTTTCCATGTCAGCCATAGATACAACTGTAGTATAATCAGCTGTAATTCATATGATCTTAACATTCCGTCTTTGGCAAATCCTAATAATAGAGTCAAAGAATGTGACCACAGAGTTTGGGTAAAAAGGCATGCCATGTTTGGGTTGTGAAATATTCTCATGTTGAAAGCACAGTGCCTGGTTCATTGCTTGGCCCTAGTAGAGACTGTAATCAAACATAAAATACCAAGTGACTATGCCATTTGAGTTACAGCTAGTGGATTAAGTGTTGCATGTTCCACTGAGACTTGAATTCTAGAATGTGTAACAGAACTCCACCACCAAATAGACACACCACACAAGTGACTGGACTTCAGCAGCTGTTACATGCATGACGAAGCTTGTGTGCAAATAGTTGACTCTCAGGGTCCCTACTATGAGAGAAGATTTGAAGAACAATTAAAGGAATGGCAAAGAAGATTGTGATTGATCTAGCTTAGAATGGCTATGAGCATATTTATAATAAAAAATGTTTCCACTAAAATGAGTTTCTCTCATGGCTCTGAAGTTAAGAGCACTGGCTGCTCTTGCAGAAGAATTGAGTCCAATTCTCTGCGTCCATATGGTGGCTTTCAAACTTCTCTAATTCCAGTTCCAGGGGATCTGATGCCCTCTTTTGTTCTCTGTGTCCATCAGACATACATGTAGGCAAAACACACATCCACATAAAATCAAGATAAATAAATAAATAAATAAACAAACAAGAGAAAGAACTTTCCCAATGGATGTGGTGGTCCACACCTGTAATCCCATTACTCAGGGTGTAGAGCAAGAAGCTCATGAGTACAAACAGGAAGCTCATTAGTATGAGTAGTCAAGAGCTTGCCTGGCATATACAAAGCCTTTGTTTGATTATACACACACACACACACACACACACACACACACACACACACACACACACACACAGAGAGAGAGAGAGAGAGAGAGAGAGAGAGAGAGAGAGAGAGAGAGAGAGAGAGGTGGGTGTTTTGTTATCAGGTAAATAGAGTAGTTCTGTGGATTTCAGTCCACCTTTACTCGAGCCATGGTTTTTGAAACCAGCAGCTATGACAGGAAGACATTGGAGGGAAAGCTAATGTGTGGATTTAACAATGAGGGTAACAATCACTGTTGAGCACCCAGCATGCCAATGGTAGAGATAGCATGAATACTTAATGAGGAAGATTGGTTAGCCCTTGCTGAAAAATCATCACCATGGAATACTCTCTTGAAGATGTCTGCAATCTTTATCGTAGTAAAATAAGCACTTACTCTATAAAGCATTTGATCACCCTGCCCTTTGATTCTAGCAACTTCACCTGAAAAATCACTAAATGTCTCCTATGCTAGCAAGATATTATAATCAGCATTATTTTAATTTATATACAAATATCAAGCTAAGTTTATTCAATGATGTTAAACTTTATTTACTCTCTCTCTCTCTCTCTCTCTCTCTCTCTCTCTCTCTCTCTCTCTCTCTCTCTCCCTCTGTGTGTGTGTGTGTGTGTGTGTGTGTGTGTGTGTGTGTGTGTCTGTATAGTTCAGAGGGCAACTTGTGGGTTCTCTCCTTCAACATGAGCTCTGGGATGGAACTCAGGTCGATAGACTGGGTGACATATGCCAAGCCATCTCAATGATCCTTATTTAATGATTTTCCCCTTTAGTTTTTATTCAATTGTTAGGAGTTTGTATGTACACATAATGTATTCTTATCAAATCTACCCCCACATCCTCCCCTCCAACTTTGCTACCTTCCCAGTTTCTATGTAGCCCTAGTTTTCCTGGAAATCACTCTGTAGACCAGGCTAGCCTTGAACTCAGAGATCTTCCTGCCTCCTGCCTCCCCAGTGATGGGATTAAAGGTTTGTACCACTACCTGGCTTTTTTTTTTCATGAGTTCTTCTTTTAAAATTCAAGTCCATTTATTGCTGCCTATATGTGCATAGGTGTAGGACAATGAGCTGGAGCAATTCAACCAGTCTCTCAGGGGCTGTATACCTGAAGAAAATTGCTTAATAGCAGTTGGTGCATTTGTGTTCATGTACAGGTGTGTGTAACCCTGCATGTAGAGGCTGGGTGTTGATATCAGGTATCTTTCTCATTTTCTTTTTCTTTGTGTTTGTGTCTGTGACTGGGCAGCCCTGATTGGTCCTGAACTCACTAAGCAGACCAGATGGACCTTAAACTACCTACCTTTGCCTTCTGAATACCGAAATTAAAGGCATGAGCCACAATGCCTGTTTATTGTTGTTTTTAGACAGGGTCTCTTACTGAACCTGGAGCTTCCCAAATTAGTTAGATTGGTTGGCCAGCACCCCCATAGCACACTCCTGACTCCCCATCTCCTGCACTGGATTTGCAGGTGCACGCCATCATGCCAACTTTTATGTGGGTACCATGGGTCAAGCCCATGTGTTTGAGCTTGTGGGACAAGCACTTTACTGACTGAGTCATCTCTACAGCCCCTCAAAAATCACTTTCCTAGTACAGTACAACCCAAAGAAATACAATATTTCCATGCTGAGGATCAATGGTAAATATCAAAAGTCCTTGTTTTCCGTGACTAAATCATCATGTGCTTTGTAAGAGCAGAATGCTCTGTGTGTATAGATAAAATACTGTGATCTATAATTCAGAGTAGGGACTATCTCAGCTGAGGTTTTTCAGGCAGCCTTTGGAGGTGTTGTGTGATGTGATGGCTGGCACAATACAAAAGGAAGTGACAGGATACAAGATGGCTGAGTGCTACTAGAAGAGCTTGGATTCATCAGGCATTTGATTTGAAAGTTCAAGAGTCTCCTATAGCCCAGGCTGGCCTCAGATTACGAAG
This sequence comes from Cricetulus griseus, assembly GCF_003668045.3. NCBI lineage: Eukaryota > Metazoa > Chordata > Mammalia > Rodentia > Cricetidae > Cricetulus > Cricetulus griseus. The sequence goes on from NC_048596.1 coordinate 35,010,389, forward strand.
ATGAGGATGACCCTGAAGCTCCAGCCTTGGCTGCTTCACCTACCCAGTGCTAGCTAGGATAACAGGCATGTGCTGCCACACCTGGGCACATGTTATTTTAATTTCAAATTAAGCTTCGGCTGTTGTGTTTGGTACCGTTGCCAACTTTTTGACAACTGCCACATTCAGTTATATGTCATGTCAGGTCATGACCTGAAGTTCAAGGATCTGGGCTTTGGACACGAAAGTCTGTGCTGATATCTGAATGCTTGTTCCTGAGTCTTATATAAGGATATAATCCACATTATGTTGAAACTTAATTCAATTGAACTGAGAGGTAAGGCCTCAAAAAAGGCAACTAGGTCACAGTGATTATACATCATGGATGAATTTACTAGCTTTCTTAGTAAAGTAAAGGTCTTAGAGGAATCTGGGCCCCTCTGTCTTCCTCTGCCTTTCTGGCACCAGCATATCATATTGGACACAGAGTGTGGAAGGGACCTGCACCAGATACTCAATGGCCTTGGGCTGTCCAGCTTCTAGAATTGTGAGAAATGTTTCCATAAGTTTTTATTTGTAATTGTCCAGTCTAGGGTATTTTATTATAGCAGCTTTAACAGACTGAGATAAAGCTGTCAACAATATCATGATTAGAACTGAGATAAACTAAACATGGAACAATATACCAAAGAAAACAATCACCTACATGTCTTCATGACCAGCTGACTGTCTTAGCTATGCTTTGGGTCACACCTTCATTATGTATGGTTTCATATATTAATAAATATCGTATTCCTTTTTGGTTGGGTTACAGAATATTGAAAGAATACTTACAGAGAAAAGGAATGAGAATTACTCCAAGAAAACAGAATAACTTGAGGCAATGCCATCTTGTCCTGATCTTCCTTGACTCCATTTGTGTCTGCTCAGTCACTTTTCAGCCCCCATGCCCTGAAATAGTCATGTCTACCTTGACAACACATTCCAGCTTTCCATGAATCTAACCATGGATGAGAAGCATAACCAAAATATCTGCTGAATGTATACCCCTGCAAATTTTCCCTATACCTATACCTGAAAATGGTATCTTTATGGTGTGTTCCTTTATAAACACTCTACTCATGAGCTTTGGTGACCAGTGTTCTTCGAGATAAGAGCCTGATTTGGCAATCAGTTCATAAACAACTCTAATTTGGCTTCATATACATGATAGTCTGTAACTTTCTTGCCTTGGCATTAATAAATTACCAAGATTTAAGATTTTCTTTTCCATTCAGGAAATAGAGGGAGCATATATTTTGTTATACAAGTCACAATTGAGTTTTAGACATCAGCATGATAGGCTATTTGAAAAGTTAAGTATGGGTAAAGGAGTATGTATGTCCACCAGGTAGACATACAAAAGGGAGGCCTGGAAAGTGTTTTATTGTCAACTAGTGATCATTCTCAATCCTGTTTTTACTGCCCTTGGCATTACAGAGAAAAAGTCTAATGTTGCATTTTGCAGCACTCCTTTCATTTTATGGTTGTGGGATATGGCATATCCCAGGTTGGAAGCCAGGTGAGAAATTTGAAAATAGGAAAGGTAAAGAAGTTGATTTCCATAGGTTGGTGAGAGTCTTCTGAGACTGTCCCCGGAGTGTGACAGTCATCTGAAATCAAGAGAACTGACTCCAGTTGATGTTACTAATGTCACTTCCCTGTAATCATCAAACTCCCTGATTTCCCCCAAAGGTATCCTTTCCGATTTGTACGCCCTAGCCATTCTAATCCCTGCTCAAGCCTATATCTCCTTCCTTGTAGTTAGTCTCTTCCTATCTCAATGCCCGGGGGATATAGTCACCAGCCTGGATACAGAAATTATTTGAGTACAGAAAGACTCCTAAATAAACTAAGTAGACAGAATGAAGTTCATGTCAAATGCACTCCATTCATAATATGATTTCTTGGGTTCTTAGACTCTGGCTCATCTATATTCCCAAGGGACAAATAGAAGCAGTGAATTAGACAGAATGGAGGCAGTACCCAACAGTGATTCTAACAGTCACTGATGAGTGGCAACTACCAGCTATCACTGTCCTAACCTCTATACATAATAGCAAATCCAAGAGTTCTTGCATCTATAGGAACCACCATGTCATATACCCAAATCCTCCAAAGAAATGGCCATGTCACAGGCTATTTGATGCTCATAATGATGGTCCGTAAAATCAGAACATGTATTGTGGCTTATAATCTTCGGGTAGCCTTGGAGCATGTGTTTCTTGGACCCCTGGCTCCCATAATAGCTGCAGTTGAGAACTATGGCTACAGACCTTTTATCCTCCAGAAAACAATGCCCAAGAATGAGAACGAATCCCTAGTGCCTGTTCTCACCTGCAGCTGTCAATCATCACATAAACTCAACTGAAGCTGTCTACCTTATTCTCTTTTACACTTTGAACCAGTGACAATGAGAGGCTGGAAGCACTTCCTAGAGAAAGCAAACATGGACGGTCAGGGGACATTCTTTAGAAATAACGCTATATCTCAGCTCCCCACTTTCTACATTCTTGTCTCTTTACCACTCTCTAGGAATATTCAGCGGCGTCTCTAGTGCCCTTTCAATGTTCCTATGCAAAGCAATACTTCCTGTCTGATTCCCCATCTTCAGTGTAACTATCGAAGCTGTCGATTCCTGGTTTCTTGGTGGTGTTAAATTATTTCAAAATTGTCATATCCATAGAATCTGTTACATAATCTCTCCCGTATGTTTGCTGAACAGAATCTTAGAATCTGAGTCACAGTTACCTGCAGACTGTTGATTCTAATTTCAACTCTACCTCCCAGACCCCTGGCATATGGTCCTCAAACTACCAGCTGCATCCTAGAGTCAAACACACAGGCAGTTTGCTTACCAGGATCTGTGAGGCAGAAGCATAGGAACTTGCCAGTGAGTACTCAGCCTGAAGAGAATATTGAACAGGAAGCTTTCCTGTGGGTCAGATAGGTAATGGCAGAGTTTGCAAAAGAATACAAATTGCAAAAGAGCACAGCTGAGGGGCAGTCGGAGAAGGCACAAGGATTTACAGTTCATTTTCCTATATCACAGTTGCATAGGCAAGATTTGGGACATTTTGACATTTTAAAAACTGTAATGTCTGGTTTTCAAGATAGCATAAATGTCCCCCAGCCCACATAGTTCACAGTGCTGCATATTCAGGTCACTTCTACGCTGTCCCAGAGCTGGCCTGTGTTGCCTAGCATAAAGAAGTGATCAGATGTGACCCGAGGCTGGATCATAAAAGATTAGTTACTGCTTTGCTGTCTTTCTTGGGTCTTGTTTTGAAGGGAGTCTCTGTCCTGTTGCAAGGACATTCAGGTGGTCAATAAGAGAGGCCAACCTAGAGAGACTGGAGGTGTTCAGTTAACAGCCAGCAAGGAATGAAAAACTGATCAGCATCTATATGAACTGCAGTTGAGCTGAGAGATGGCTGCAAGTCCCATGGGCAGTTTACCCATAACCTATGAGGAACCCTGACTCACCGCCATCTAGCTAAGCTGCCCCTAGAAGACCAAATCTTAGGAGCTGTGAGGCAAATGTGTACTATATTAAGCTATTAAATTTGGAGTCAATTCCTTTCACAGCCATGGATAACACAAAAGCTGAAACAGAGGCAAAGGGTTTCCCGCTTAGGGTCAAGCACACATTGGATTTTGCTCCCCTTGGCTCAGGCTCTGACCTACCAGGAAATAATTTTACTCACCAGAATTACTTCCTTGTCACATCAGAGCCTACTCTTCCATTTGGGAGTTTTGCTTGTCTATTTGCTGTTTATTTTTATTTCCTATTGATGTTGATTGTTCAAAGCTGGATGAATGAGTTGTGCGGCTAGATTGTCCCCTTATCAGAAACACAGGGAAAATGCAAATGTAGACATTTCTGATCATGAATATTTGTAAAAAATGTTATTTTAGGGTTCTATTAATTTCAAAAGAAGGGTCCAATGCTCCCTCCCTGCCTGTAGATGGTGCAAGGTTATGTAGAGCTCTATGTGGAAGAGGGTAGGGGGTGATAATTCAAGGAGAGGTACCTCCTCAGAAGGTGAGTCTCAGGGAAGATCTGTGCCAGACTTCTGACAGGATTCTGACAGATGAACATCAAGATGGGAGAACCAAACAGCATCAGGGACTCAGGGGTGGGATGACAAAGAAGATAAGCCTGGAGGACAGAAGCTGAAGACAGGAGATCAGCAAGAAGAAAGTTCTAACACATTATCACAGAAGCTCCACGGTTTTCCTCATTCTTAATCCATGGGATGATACAGGATAATGATGTGGTTTTAGGAAATCTGCCAAGAAAATGACTGCTGTGAGAAGTTATGATAAAGATGATCCACATGATATGGCTGTCTTCTAGTCAGGCAGCCTTTCTAAGTCCAGAAAACCCCCATTGATTATTCCCAATTACTTTTTTTCCCTTCCTCTAGTGCCCTAATACTTCAGTGCATGGGGCAGTGGTAAGCCAACTGCTTTGAAAGAAAAGGAAAAACATCAAGGGCATCCAATGCACTCCTTTCTTTGGACAAGTAACCTGATAGATACGAGTGAAAAAAATGACACTTTAAAGTTGTGCACATTTAGTTGAAAGGAATTATGTGCACATGCAGATCATATACTTGGCTCATTTCATAAACACAGATTCCATGCCATGCATCTGAGAAGTGTGACATTGAGCCAACTTTTCTACAACTCACACCATTCTACACATTTGGGAAGGTTAATAGTAGAAGATTCCAGCCAACTGATTTGGGTGATTTTTAAAATTTGAAAATTTTACAGCCAATTATAGATTAGAAGGAGCTAGATATCCTTAATGTTTTTTTTTCCTTTCTCTTTCTCTAGTATCAGAGAAGGAATTGGGGGTGGGGGTTGGGTGGGAGGATTGCTAAGCAAGAAAGAATGGTTTTGCTAGTTTGCACCATCCCTTTTCACCACCATCTTCCTTCAGGCAAAAGTTAGTCTGTATCTCTGAGGCCGGATATAAACAAGCTGGTATTAAAACATTCTCCTTGTTTATAATTTGATGATTTATCTATATATCTTTATTTTTGGCTACTGTGGCTTTTTACAGCTTTCTAATTTATATAGCCATTTGTTTAGGCTGTCAAAACATTTTTAATTTTAATTACTGTGTATCATGCCTGAGGGTGTAAAACTGTCAGATAAATCTGAGACTCTGCATAAACATGTGGGGAACTGCATGTGTTATCGCTCAACAATTGCTAGTGGGCAGTTAGCAAATGTCTTTTCACGGGGCTGGTTAGCTGGCTGTTCTCTGTCATAAAGGCACGAGATGATGTTGTCAGCCTAGGTGCTGAGCACATCATTAAACACACGCTTCTGACCTTGGCACAAAAAGGCCAAAGGTTTTTGATGGACAGTCCCAGACTAGGTAGCTCCACAGATGGCTAATGGGAAGATATTCAATGTTAAGTCCTATCAGACTGGAAAACTGGACCATCAACCTGGTACTTCATTTTTACAATGAAAAAATAATTGGTGAATCAGACTTCTTAACGAAACAGTATGTTTGAAGAAAAATGCCCACACATCTTGTTTTATGTTTTGCTCTTTGATAATGTTTCAGTATTATAAATATGAATAAACAGTCAACCCATATATCCATTGTTCATTTATGCATTCATATATATATATATATTCATATATCCATCCATCAATCTGGAAATTTGCCATTTGGCATCAAATGAATGAGACTTGATCAGAGCTTGATGATGTATTTTATCATTAGGCCTAACCTTGGCAAATACTTTATCTGTAGATTTATATTGTAGTGATCAGAAAAGCTTTTAGAAATAATTCAACAAGAAACCTAAATCTAAAATGGAGTGTCAATCTAGAATATGTCTATTTATTTTACGGTGATATAGTAATATTTCTATAATTATCCTTTTTTATACCAATCTTAAAGAAGAATTGATGCCAGGGGAGGTTGCTTTTTCTAGGTGCCAGAACAGGACACAGTAATGAGCAGGGAGAAGGATGGTAAAGACTCTTCTGCCATCTGTGCTTGCTGGTCTTTTCTGTCATCCTGGACATGCCCAAGGCATATTACTGCCTCAGAATTCATTTAAGCTAATTGAGCTGTTTCTATTCGGGGGCAGTGGGTTTTGAAAAGGAGTCACCATTTCTCATGTACTGTCTCAGTCAGGTAGGGACAGTTTTGATATTGTATAAAATTAACAATCAGTATCAACTCCTTCAGACAAAAAGCCACAGTAGAAAAGTAAAGGTGTATTGTGTTAAAAGCTTGGTCAGGATTTGTTGCTGCTGGGAAGTAGTAAAATCTTTACAAGGTAGGGTCTAGGAAGAGAATGGTAGGGCCTTGGGCATGTGTTCTTGAAGAGCATTTCTGGGCCCTGAGCCTTTCTGTCTTGCTCTCACTCTGTTTTCTATAGTTGCTGTGAGGTAAGCTAGCCACCCCATGGTGTGTTTCCCGTGATGCCCAGTGCTGCCATACTTGCAAGAGCCACGGGCCAAATTACCATGGGATGAAATTACTAAGAACACAGGCCCAAACAAGATTTTAAGTTGACTCATCTCTCAGGTGTTAGTCACAATTCTGGTAAAGGGGCTGGCATGGTAATCACTTAAAATACAAACAAAATTTTCCAGATAAAGAGACTGATGGGAATACATGCACATCTGTCTGTTGGTATGTCCCACACACTTTTCTGATGGTTTTATAGAGAGACCATTTAATCCTCAAAACTATTATGAGAACTCTAACCTCACTTCACAGATGAAGAAGGTTAAATTCTCTGGTAAATGTTACATGGTCACTGAGCAGCAGGGACAACCCTTGACCAACTGACTCTGACACTCACATTCCTTTGTCACATGACTTCATATGAAAGGATCTAATCATAGAAGGTTTCTCCCCACCTGAAGCCCCTATGCCCATACATTATCCAAGACGAAAGGGGATGCAGCTGAATCGTTACCTTGGCATACTCATCATTATATCTAGTGTATGCAAGAGAGTAGAAGGTCCATAAGGAAAGTTAAGAAATGTGATCCTGAGTTACTCAGTGACTAAGAGACAAGGTATGAACTGAGGTCTCCTGTCTTCTGGTCACATGCCATTCTCCCACATTGCCTCTGTGAAAACTCATCCTGGCAAATTGCTGGACTACAACAGGGTTACATGAAAAAAAAAAAACCCAAGTGTGCCATGGACACACTCTTGCTTTATGTCTATTCCTCCAAACTCTGTGCGATTATCACCAGCCGCAGATGAAACAATGCTGGCAGTATTCATGGCGTGGTATGACTACAGACACCAGCCATAGATGAATGACAGGCACCTTTATGACTTAGCTTGCAGGGAAGGCTGCAAGGAGCCTTTTGTCTTCGGCCTCTCCTAGCAAGACCAGGGAGGCTTGGATAAGCTTTCTTCCTGCTCCTTCTAGACAAGCCTGCAATGGACAGGATCTTTATTGGACACTTGGTGACAGGTGCAGATAATGAGCTTAATTCTCAAGAGATGGACAGGGCACGTTCTATAGCTAGTAGCTCTCTGCTGATTTACTGGCCTGGGAGATGGTTGTTTTCTGAAAGAACAGAGGGGAGCAGGATCAGAAAGTGCTGCAGATGTTTGCAGCTTGCATACACTCTGCTGACCTTCCTCTATGGGTATCCAGGACTAACCCACATGATCATGTTTCTGTCTCTATTACGTCTCTATTACTTAATTTAAAAATCTGATGCTCATGGCAGAAAGGCTGGTGGATTTGTTAAAATGTGAACAAAAGGAGAGGTGGGCTGAAGCAATGAGGCCTCTTACCCTTGAAACCTCCCAAATGAATGAAGCCATAAATCTTCTTCAACTCATTTTCCTCCTCTCAAAATAAATTTTATTAGAAACTATCTGGCCTTTGGTTGTAAAGTTGCTTGGATTCTCTTCACATACCTTATCTACTGGTACATTTTTAAAAAATCTCCAAAATGGATTGCCTGAACAGCTCCTATTAGGGGCTGGTGACCCATGGTAGCCAGGACTCTTTCTCATGTGATCTCCTTTCTTCCTATTTTCTGTCTGGGACTATTCTTTCTGTGGCTCCAGAATCCATGATTGGGAACTAAAATGCTCCACTATCAGGCTTCAGTTCACAGAAGTATGCAAGGATCCCATGGCCAAGGCAATCCACATGGTCAAGACTAATGACAGATTAGTGGTTCCACAAAACAAAACAAAACAAAACAAAACAAAACAAAACAAAACAAAAAAAAAAAAGAGCCTCAAGACAAGGACATAGAAAGGGCATGATTGGAAAATCATTCCATCAATCTTCTATTCCCTCAAACATAATGACTACCTGAAACTTAGGGTGATGGCCTTCCTCGGGGCTGGAAGCAACTTCTCTTTGCTAGTGTTTACTTAGGGTGGTACTTTGGTTGGGAGAGGTGTGGAATGACCTTGAGATAAATTAAATGTTGGAAGGCGAGTGTGAGGAACTGGGCCCTATCTCTTAATTGCATCAGCATCACTTGTAGTTGCCAGTTCCAAACACTTGCTCCAACTAACTCCAATTAAAGGGGGAGAATCTAATTTGCTTCACCCAACTCAATGGCATCTAGAAAAATGGATTTCTTCAAAGGCATAAAATTTACAGGGTACTGATACTGAACCATGGGTCAGTGAATGTACCTACTTCAACAACTTATGTGAGGTGGAGAAAGTGCCAGCATCCCATGAAGACATGGCATCCTGGGTTATGAACAGAAAGTATCCATCACAAGTGACTATAGGTAGCATGGAGAGAGTTCTTAAAGGAGTTAAGTTAGTTCTAGTGTGTGGCAGATGGCTCCCAAGATCCTCATGCACTGGTTGTTTCATCAAGCATTAATCTAGATACCACTGTATCTAGGGACTTTACAAATGAAATCTGTGACTCAGTTACTTAATCCCCAAACATGGGGATCACATGCCTGGAGTCTGATTAGATCAGGCAGGGTTTTTCAAAACAGCCTTTCCTCCATCCCTTAGCACAAAATTAATTCGGTGGTTGGTGGTTTAAAGTTTGAGGAAATTTAACATTCTGTCCGTGGATTTGAAGAGCATGAGGGCCTCATGCAGCCTCTAGGGGCTGAGAGCTCAAATGTTTTAAAGGCAAGGACTGAATTCTGCCAACAACAGAATGGGTTTGGAGCACATCCCTTCCCAGAGCTTCCAGATGAGAGCCCAGCTGGCTAGCACCTTAGCTTTGGCCTTCTGACACCCTCAGAAGAGAAACCAGCTGAGCCATGCTGGACTGCTGACCTACAGAAGCCATGAGACAGTGAACAGGTGTTGTTGTAAGCTGCTGCATTTGTGTTAATTTGTTAAGACCCAATAGGAAAGCTAAAATATAGGATGATTAGTGTTTCCATTTTATTCCCTTAAAATGTTAATACCCTTGGAGAAATGGCATAAATTGAACTCTCACTCATATTTTGGTATAAATCTATGAACTGACCGACACGTCTTTTGTGGATGGAGACAGCAAAATTGATGAGGGCGATGCAGTTTAGTCAGGCCAGAGCAAATGTGAGAGGTGTGAAAGTGTGAATAGAGGTAGGCAGGCAGGTGCTTATGAACTGTGCTGTGTCCTATAAAGAGACAACACAAAAGTAGTAAGATGAGAGATGGAGGGGGATGTTGTATTCTTAAACCCCACATTCACCTTTCACTCCGTATCTATGTTTCTTCACTAGTTCCTTTAATGAAACTATTCGTTCATCCACAGTCTCTGTCCAATAGTTCTGTTCTGACTTCTTCCTAATGAATCCTTCAGAACTAAACCCAGTTACCCACTCTTCTCTTTTGGGGCCATCCATTCCTCTTGGCTCCTATGATATGGCCCTCTCCCTCTTTGTGTCTGTTTGCTTTCCTGCTGTAATGGACAATCAACCCCAGAATCTATTGCAAGCATCTTTCCTGTAGACTATTTCTCTAAGTTAGCCCTCCTAAGAACTCCACTGTGGCCCTCTTTACACAGATAGGCTCTTTTCTTCATTGATCTCACTTGCTCCAGTTGATACAGATGGCCTGTCTATGTAGCAATGACTCAAACACTGCTTGTTGAAATTGAAACAGCACTTTGAGACCAAGGTTCTAATCTCAACTTTCTACCAGAACATTATAATGGACTTTGTGTGTGTTTCAGCCTGTTGCCTTCTGGTAGTGGATTAGCATTTTCCCCTGGTGCAAGAAGGGACTTTGAGAGCCCATCCCACATGAAGGGATACACTCTGGCCCTGGATACATGGGGAAGGGCCCAGGCCCAGCACAGGAAGATTTGGTGGACTCTGCAGAGCCCTGTTGAGGGCCCTACCCTGCCTGGGGAGTGGTGGGTGGATGGGGTGGGGGTGGAGGAGGAGGGATGGGGCTGAGGAGAGGGAGAAGAAGAAGGGACTTACATGTTAAACAAGCTTGTTCCTAACTTGAACTAATAAATAAAAAATGTCAAAAAAAAAAACAGATTCAGGAAGTGGAGCTGGCCCTGTTTGTCTTACAGGATTGGCTTTGGGATACTGGGTGAATGTGCATGGCAGGATAAGTCTGGAGCTATTATTGTTATTGCTATGTTGCAGCTAGAATGATATCAACTTGATAAGCTTTGGTAAAATGATCAGAGCCTGAATGAGAGATGAGCAAGGGAGAGGAGAGACAAATTGTTCTAGAAGAAGCACCCATATGAAAATGAATGAATGATAGTAAAAACAGTAGTGAAGGTGCTCATAGACGTTTGACGAGCTAGGATTTGATTATCTGTGTATCTTTTTCTCCTAGCCACTGTTCTATTGCTGTGAAGAGGCATCAGGACCATAGGAACTCTTATAAAAGAAAGCATTTAATTGGGGCTTACTTATCATCTCAGAGGGTTAGTCTGTCATCCTCAAAGCAGGGAGCATGGTGACATGCTAGCAGACATAGCAGCTGAGAATTCTATATAAGTATCTAAAGGCAGCAGGAAGAGAGAGACCCTGGGCCTGGCTTGAGCTTTTGAAACCCCAAAGCCCACCCTCATTGACAAACTTTCTCCAACAAGGCCATACCTTTGGCAGCTCTTGGCCACCACTAAGTCCGAGTATTGGGTGAAAACCTGAGGATTTGGATGAACAACAAGATGACTGGTCCACTTTCTGAGAGAATGTCTCCAACCTTTATTGTGGAACAGCCTTATATACAAACTTACAAAAACCCCAGGTGACAGGTTCACAACAGGATAATTGATGCTAGTAAGTTGAGGTCAGGAAAACAGGAGCTACCAGTGCATATGCTGGAAAACAACTCTTCGAGAGTCCATGGGGTCTGGGTCCCAACACATACCTACTGCAACAAGGCCACACTTCTGAGTCCCTCTCAAGTAGCTCCACTCCCTAGTGATCAAGCCTTCAATTAGATGAGCCTATTGGGACCAGTCTTATTCAAACCACCACATTCCACTCCTTGATGCCCATAGGCTAGTATCAATATCATAATGATAAAGTGCATTCAGTTCAACTTTCAAAGTCCCCATATTCCAGTGGTCTTAACCTGTTGGTTATGATCCCTTCGGAGGTCAAACATCCCTTTCACGGGTGTCAAATAAGACTATTGGAAGCTCATATATTTATTTACATTAAGATTAATAATAGTAACAAAATTACAGCTAAGAAGTAGCAACAAAAATAATTTATGGCTGTGTGTCACTACAACATGAGGAACTGGATTAGAAAGGTTGAATACCACTGCTATAGCCTATAACAGTCTCAAAACTGTTCAGAAGCCCAAAGTTCAATGTCTCTTCTCAGATGAATTGAAATCTCTTGACTGTAATCTCCTGTAAAATCAAAATTAAAAACTGGACTACATTCTTCCAACAGACAATGGCACATAATATTCTTTACTATTCCAAAGGGAGGAAAGAGAACATAGTGAGGAAATACTGATCAAAGCAAGACGGAAAACCAGCTGGGCAAACTCCAAATTCTGTATCTCCATGTCTGATATCAAAGCGCTCTTTAGATCTCCAACTTATTTTAGCTTTGTTGACTGCAACACACTTCTCCTTTTGGGACTGGCTCCACTCCCTGTCAGCAGTTTTCCTCAGTAGCTATCCCATGACTCTGGCATCTCTAATACCTTGGGGTTTCCAATACATTCTAGACTTTACCCTCACCGCTTCACAGCATTCTAGACTTTACCCTCACAGCATCCTCTCTGGACCTCCATGCAGGGATACTGTCCCTCTGCCACACACCTAGCCCCAGTGGCTTTCCTTAGTCGGGGAAGGAGATTCCATTACCCCTTTCTTGAATACTTGATTCTAAAGCCAGAAACAGGCCAAGGCTGCCAAGTTCTGCTGGTTGCTGGGGCTGGAACATGGCCTCTCATTCAATTACATGTGCATCAGCTTTCTGCTTTTGATGGTTTCCTTTACTGCTTAAGCTTTCCTTTAATTTCTTTTTACAAGTTGGAAGCTTATCTGGGTGAGGTCTTGCCCTGAAGTTACCATTCCTTTTATTCCATTTAGTATCAGGCTTTTCTCTAAACTTTTTTGTCTCCTTGAGCACTGGATTTAGTGCTATTACACTTCCTGGTGCTTCTTTTTCCTTTAAACTGTACATTTTGTATTTTTCCTTGCTCAGCTTGAAGGAAGCCTCTGAACACAGTTCCAGTGTGATGACCTCAAAATCTAGGCAGTGACAGAATTGAGACTTCACCCATCATATTCCCATGGTCTTAGGCTGTCTGCCCACTGGATCAATTCTTTCCTAATTGTGATATGACACTTCTGATGGTAGAACCCATACTTCCAGAAGCATGTAAGAAAATCTGAACAAATAGAAGGTATGTATTTTAGCATGTGCTAGGAAAAATAAGATTAGAACTTCCACTCTATGTTTCCAGTGTTATTATTTCTTAGGGAGGGTTTAAAACATGTAAAATTACATTAAATATAATAATAATAATAATAATAATAATAATAATAATAATAATAATAGTGTAGAGAGGGAAGGAGCAAAGTTGAAAGCTTGACATTTATCAAATAATGTGTGACACAGGGCTGTGGGTGTTCATAGCTCAATGAGTGGTTGACACACACAGAAATAACTATGGTGCAAGATGTGGGCATCTTAATAAAGGGTAAGGATACATGGTTCTAATTCTACTTGTGCCTCTGCTGAAAGCGTGACTTCTGTATTGTGAGATGAGAGGGTTGGAATTGAATTTTCCCTGAGCAGCTAGCATATGGTTGTGCATATCTTCCAGAGAATGGGCCCAAGCTCCACTACAGTGGATTTCAGCATCAGGCTAAGCTGAGAGATTCTCCCTCCTCTTCTGTCAGGTGTGTAACCTTGGGCAGGGCACTGCTCTGCTCTGCAGTGTCTTAATTTACTAACTTGAGATAACACTCATCTCATAGTTCTGTTTTAGGGATCAAATGAGTCAATTAAAGAAAGTGTTTAAACAAGCTCCTAGCATAATAAACACTATAGAATTATTTATTGTTACTATTTACTGCCTAGGAACTTCAAACCAAAGGTCTATTATCTACCTTGGAGAAGCCCAGAAGGAGTTGCATGGATAAGTACCCATTAAAAAGTCATGTGGTCTTAGCTTACTTCAGGAACTTTCTAACCATGTCAGAAATGACAAAATGGGTAATGGCCAAAAGATAAGACAGGACCAGAAAAATGGAGGAAGAAAGCACCATGAGGTGAACCTACATTGATCCTTAGAGAATAAATAGTATCCACCCATTCAGCATCATGTATAAATTCTCTTTACTCTGTGTCCTGATCACATGCAGGACAGGGCCAAGGCAAGTTTGATTGACTACTGAGTTGGAAGGTCACAGACCTACCCTATAGGGATATGGGTCAACATCCACTCATGTCTGATCTCTGTTGGCAGACCTGGGGGAAGGTTTCAGAGGAGCTGCCTTTATGTCTGAGGGGTGGACATGGGTTTCAAACTCTCTGTTTTCACGTGTTGAGACAAGCTTTCTGTGTTCCATGCCAGTGGCTCTTGAATAGATCACGTGCTACTCTGTTAAACAGATCTAAACATAGTCACTCTCTTCACATACTATTAAACACAGCTACATTAAAGCAATGTGTAGGTTGAGACAAGTACATCCCACCATAAGATAATTGGGAGTGAAGTCACTGTGACAACTTGAGTAACTAAATTAACCCTACCAAAACCTGTTTTCATGGGGTCAAAGGCTTTTCAGTGGGAGAAATCAGGTGTAAAAGAAAGCACTCCACTTTTTCAACACCTTGTAACACCCGAGGAAACACAAGCCAGAAGCAGCAAGTGATCTGACTTAGCTCAGAAAGATGGAATGAGTTCCAAACAGCATCGAGCTCCAATTCAGATTCTTGTAGCTGTGAAAGGACATTTCCTTTCATTTGTTTCTGTCCTGATGAGAGCATTTAATGGTAAATATGCAATATGCTAAATGTAACTTGCTTTAACAATGATAAATAACTGGAAATTAAGACTGGGCATGGTGGCACACACTTTTAATCTCAGAACTTTGAAGTCAGAGGCAGGTGAATCCCTCTGAATTTGAGAATAGCCAGGTCTAAAAAGTAAATTCCAGGTCAGTTAACTACATAACAACACCCTGTCTCAAACAAAACAAAATCTATAAATAAAAGAGTCTAACTGAACAATGTGATTTAATAGCTGATTTACTGAAATCAGAAATAAAGAATAGTGTTAATGGTATTGAATTTGTGAGGGTGGGTCACCATGAACACAGAGTGTACCTCTGGAGAGTTTTTCACATAAAACCCAATACTGTACAGTGTATAATGTGAATTCTCCTGCCCCATTCCTCTTCCTCCCTAGAGGAGTGACAGCGACTTCTTACCTAAGGCATTGAGCTACAGGGATATGAGCTCTTTCAGGACAGGGATACCTGCAGACTGGATTTGCACTCTTCTTTCTGCTCAGCCTCATGCAAGGTAGTCCAGAGTGACAGTAAGCAGATATTCACATGTAAATCTATACATAGAAATCATATTTTTATATTAGGGAACATCTAAATAATGAGTTAGAGAGATGACTTAGTCAGTGGAGTGCAGACTGAGTTTAATTCCCAGAAAGCACATTAAAAATTAATGAAGCCCAACATGTTGACATTTGTTTAGGATCCTAGAACTTGGCAGTGGAGGTAGGCAGATCCTTGGGGTTTGATGGCCAGCAGGCTTAGCCCACTTGAAAGTTCTGAACAAGAGAATGATTCTGTCTCAAAAAAAGTATTTGGTACCTGAGGAATGACACCCAAGTTATTCTCTGGCTTTCATGTGCACACAACTGCACATGTGTCTACACATAATGCTCTAAACTGTACCTTCATACACACATACACACACTGAAAATTTAAAATAAAAATAAAGCATAAATGCTTGCAGCAGAGATGGAGTAAGTATAATATGAGCTGATGACACAAAAGAATATAATGTAACATTTAAAATGATGCTATAGAGGAAAATCTATGCAATCCCTCAATACATGCTTACTATTCATCTAAAAGTAGCTAGTTTAGAACAATATTCATGGCATTACTGTAATTCTCTTTAAGTATTTTGGGTATACAGATATTAAACAAGACTATATACACCAGACTATAAACACTATAATTATTATTGCCATTTACTTTTATTTTATATTTTTCTAAAACAAGAAAAATTACTACATGTAATAGTACATTAGGAATATGGCTGTAAGAACAAGCAAGATGCCTACTATCAAGAGGAAACAGATTTTTTTGAATGCCCATTGAGAGGAAATCCAAGGCCAATGGGCTTTCAATTTGATCCAAGGCCAAATTGGTATTGAGAAGCCCACATTGGTTTATCATAAATAATCTGAACTATTTAGCAAAACAGTGTGCCATGCCTGGAAAAAAGTGAACCCATTGTCCCTACAAGTGAATATCCAAGAGACCAAATGACTGTCTACAAATAGCTAACATGGTAGAAATGAACATTGAATTCTATAAGCATGGGACTTGAGAATTCAATAAGTTTATTGGCTGAGGGTCCTCTCTTTGTGTTCCATTTGTTAAGATGTAGCTGTCTTTTCCAACAAAGAATGGTTTCCATTATATCTTCTGAAATACGTTTGTTAGTGAGATTGCTACACTGTCTACCTTAACTTATTATTCTGTCTGCATGATTATTACCTCCCTCCTGACAGTTTCTGGGTCTTCAAGAATGGTACTATGTTCACTATGGACATTCTTATGATGGGACTGGGTTTTTTAGCAGTTGAGAGATTCCCTTCATTAATGAACACCAAAGGTGCCCCAAGGAAGGCAGAAACTAGAGGAGTTCAAAGAGCCGTGGATTAGAGGAGAAAAAGTCTTCCATATACTCTTGATTTTGCTAAGACTTGTTCTAATAGAAGTGTCACTGGGTAGTCACCAGTTTCTCCCCTCATAGTGTCACATTTTGATTGACAGCAAATTACAGTATAGTTCTGATAATTAATTTGGAGCCATTTGAAATAGTTTAAGTGAACACTAACTAGATTTACAATGTGAATGAACTTTGTCAGACCAGTTAAAAATTATCTTTGAATATATACTGATAATGGATTTTGTAATTTTTCTGAATAGGGAATATGGATATACTCTACAAAGATAATACCTCGTCTAGTTAGAAATAAGATTAGGTAACCAACTCAACTCTCTGCTGAGTTTGCTACATAGAGGATAGAGTGAGAAACATATTTGGTATATAACCAGGTGCATAAACACTGGCTTGGAGGAGATCCCAGAAGCTGCCACAGAATGAATCAAACTTTAATGCTTGTATAACAACATATTTGGTTAAGTTTGTAGAAGAGTGAAAGTGTTGAGAATGCCTATTTATTTTGTGACAAAATTCTAAAATTATTTAAGACGTACATGTTCTCTTTAATGAAACAACATGGGGGACCAGTTCAAAGCCACCCATTGTTCATTTGTATGATTGGTTTCCTGGAATGCTTTCGAATGACCATCTGGACCTTCTCACAAAGAGTGAAAAAAGAGAAGGATTAAGATTACAAAACCATCCTAAACTGTGTGTGCCACCGAAACTGAAGTCACACTTTCAGGAAAGACTGCTTAAATATCACACTTCTCCCACTGCCAAGAACTCCTGGAAAATCATGAGGTAAGCGGATTAGAGAGCAGGCATTTGGCATGCTCCATCAAGTCTGCTGAAGCCCCTTTGAGTAATATCCCATTCCATTAGCCAGTCAATGGAATGGGAATAGGAGAGTGGGATGGGATGCTGACCAATAAAACAGAAGGTCAGTCTAGGGAGGTTTCTTCTCCGAGTGCCCAGTGTAAAATGCTACTGGTAACACATTTCCAGCTTCTTTCTTTCCATCTTTTTTTTTTTAAACACTGCTAAGCAAGTCTCCAGGACAAAGAACTCTGATATTCTCTTTTCAAGTGCTAGACAAATTGCACATTCTCAGAATGATACACTAGCTAATTGGGAGACAGAGCCCAGCAACTGTGGTCCTTCTGTCTTCTGCTTCCTTCTCTTGTACTCTCCAACCAGTGTGTCAGCTTCCCGCCATGTCTAAGCCTCAGACATTCTGAAGATGTAGACAATAAGGGACACAGAGAGGCATGATATGGATAGAATGTAGCAGGACAATGTGACCCATGCTTTGTTAAGAAAACAAGCAAGCTGCCAGCTTTTGAGAGGAAAAAGTAGCTCAGAGAGGTGCTCTTATGGCCCCATCTCCGTGAAAGCCCAGAACTGGGAAGATGAAAAAGCAATGAGCATGCTAAAGGCTGAAAAGCCACAGGAACATCAGACTGATCCATTTCACTGCCCAGATGTCTATATAAAGACTTTTAGTTAAAAATATGTTTTCATAGAAAAGCAATTTATTCCATTATAAGCACTTACACAGTTAGTCATGGAGAGTAACAGGCCTGATGGTGAGACAGGTCAACCAAACTGGAAATGGCATGAAACTGTAGTGGTGAAGGACTAACTCCTAAAAAAGCAACTCTTATCAAGGATTAATTTAATTTTTAAAACAAATACAAACTATTAATACACTCTCTGGTATGTGGTATGACAGTTAAAAACATACATCTTACAACTTGGTGGCCCCAAGTTCCTGAGCCAAGGTATATGGGGGTGCGCCTAGACCCTATCCTAAAGGAGATGATAGACTCTGATGACCCCCCCCCATGAAAGGCCTCACCATCCCTGGAGAGCAGAAAAGATATGTGATAGGTAGGGTGTTAGTTGTGGGGGAGTGGCTGAAGGGAGGAGGGGAGGGAGTAGGAACTGGAATTGACATGTAAAACAATCTTGTTTCTAATTCAAATAAAAAAAGAAAAAAACAGAAACAAACAAACAAACAAACAACCCACACAACAAAAGCATTTCACAGAAAGGCAAAGAATAATATGGAAACAGCTCAAGAAATACACTAACGAGCAAAAATATAAGGGAAGGAGGAAGGTGTGGTCTTAACTAAAGAAACCAAAAGTCTGGTTTACACAGGAAAATGTGCATTCTGGGAGAGAACATTAAAATCTATGACTTGAATCTCCCCTAATTCCTGAATAAAAATGACATCTTGCAATATTTATATGCATGTTTCAGACACCTAATTCACTTGGCTCTACTTCCTTATCCATTCTGGCCTCTTACTTGAGAATCTGAAAAACTTGGGGATATAGCTTAAGAAGAAAAACAATCAGACACATAATATGCCCCATTTCTGAAGCTACTTTAGACCTGGGTTTGTTACTAGAAAATTCCTGAAGAAAATTTAAATGTAAGCCTGTGGCTTTGTTGAATTGAGTCCCGCAGTTAAGATGTAGAAAACACCCATGGTTTGGGCTAATAGTGTTGTTGGTGGTATCTATTGTAGCTGACAGCTGAAGAAAGTCTGCTTCAAACCAGTGTTAAATCCACATCAGGGTTCAGAAGATAACAAGCGGAGTCTAAATCACAAGTGTAGGCATGGCTAGGATCCTTGTCTTCTGGATCCACACTTTCTTCAGGGCCTTCATCATTATAAATGTTCTCTACCATCGGCCACACTTGCATGATATTGTCCTCTGATACAGAACAAATCACCCAAGGTTCATTGGGATTCCAGGAGAAATCAGGTATCTTGGCAGAGTGACCACCAAGAATAAACAACTACTCTGGTGGGCCATCTTCTGCATGTTCTGGGGACTGTTCTTCTCCAATTTTAATTTAATCTCAGACATTCAGCCTATGATCAGTACCACTAGAAGTCAAAATAGTCCATTGTGAGGTGACCACTGAACTTGGAGTATTTCATCCTTATGTGACTCAAAGGAATGCAACTTGAGTTTCAGGTTTCTCAGATCCCACAAGGCAACAGTCTTGTCAGATTATCCTGTGGCAAGAATGAATTCACTATAAGGATTGGAAGATAGACAGTTCACTTCAGCAGGGTGAGAGCATCAATTGGCTTGGAAGCATTGTTTGAACAAGTATCCCAAATCTTAAGTTTCTGATTGTCAGCAACAGCCCCAAACAGAGACTCATGGAGCAGATGCCAGGAAACGTCCTCCACTGCTGCTGTATGCCCTGTGAAGATGGTCTTTGCATCCACCACCTTTCCTTCTTTAGGAACTGCACTGATGTCATATAGGCAGATGGTATGGTCATCTGAAGCACTAAGTAAGTACCCACTGAGATTTGGATTCCAAGAAAGACCATGACCTTCCTTCTGATGTCCATGGAGACATAAATCTGGGTTGCACTCTCCAGAGGGTCTGGTTTAGAAGGATGCTTTGTGTAGTCAAAAACAGGCACATCAGTGGATGGAGTCTTTGTTGCAATGATGCAAGGGTTCTGCAGAATGTGTCAAGCCCTGTTTACTTCTCCTTTGTGGTTGATCTTGATTTCTATTTCAGTTTTTCCACTGTCAAGTCAAAACCTCTAAATTCTCCTTTTACACTGTCATAGTGTGATGCATCAAACTGATCATCATCGTTAGGAAGCTGGATACTAGCTATCACCAGGTGGTTTTATTCATCTGACGTATGCATTCCCAGGACAAGCCAGTGAATGCTGAAATCTTTTCCTTCAGGTCTGGTTACTTCTGGAAGCCATTGGGCACCTAAACTGGGCCACTTCAGGGAATGTTTCTTCACCAAGTCATAAAGAAAGGGGGTATCCTTCCATATTTTGTACTCCTAATTGATCACACGTTCTTCCACCATATTGTCAAAGGCAGCTTCCTTGTCAGCCATGGTGGCATGCCACCTGGGAGGTGTTGGGGGATCCCAGGATCATGCTTTGCTGGAGGGGGCGGGAGGCTACAGGCCAGTTAAAAATATTTTAGTGCCAAGTTCTTTTCATTGCTTTGGCTGAAACACAGGAGAGGCTGCAGCATGTATTTGGCATCTGGGCCATCTTTGGTATTCTAATTTCCCTCTGCCTAGTCGTATAGCCAGCAGCAGAACTGATCTCAACTAAGGGTGTTGCTACTAATTGTTAGTTTCCAATTACTAGTTGTTCAAGGTTTATCAAGTATTGCGACTTTAATTAGGGCCCTAAGATGTAAACTGCAGTGTCTTTAACAGACACATTCCAATGGGGATAATTTGATGAGACAGTTCCTGTTGTATAGTAATTGGGAACCAAAGAGAGACTCACATATGAATAGTAAATTAAGATGCACAGTAGTGGCCGGGATTTATACCTGGGCTGTGAGAGGCCTTAATGACCCCATAAAAGGGAATAAGGTCATTTGTTATTTAAAGGATCATAAGATATTGCATTTCATAAGGATATTGAACACGCACAAGGTTAAAGCGCTCATGGGTGATCCACATCCCCCCCTCTATTCCATTATAAGCAGAACCAGAAGAGTTAGCACATCTTTGTAATAAAGCCTTAAATTCCAGAGCGACCTGCTGCTATTCTACCTCTCAAATCCCAGAGGACAGCTGCTGCTGGGCTGGGCTTTGTAAAATGTTAGTTTCATCCCCAAACTCAGCATAAGCATTGAATCTTCCATTTTCGAACCAATTAGAGTGAACAGTCTCCCAATTTTCTGGGACAGATTGTCACATGTGGCCAAATGGGGGAACCCAGAGGTCTGAAAAGGTAGCAACGGAAAAGCCTGATTTTGGTATGTCTCATTTTAGGATGAATACAAATATAAACATCTCGGTTCTACAGAGACTATAAAATTTGTAGTACGGTCAGAAAACTCTCAATTATCCACCAACACAAAGAGATAATCCAAAATATTGGCTTATTCAATGTAAAAGTATTGGAATTTGGAATATGTTGCTGTAATTAGTCTGCATCCTTTATTGGGTTTCTTAGGCCCTTAAGAATTTGCTTTTGTTCCCTTTTCATGCACCTGAAGTTTAGGCATTATTGAAACAATAAATTATGAATTATTATAAAATGGTATAAAAATAACAAGAGTTCATGTATCTACCCTTCAGAGTTTCAAACTCTCCTGACAATCATTGGTCAAGGTGCAGAGAATAAGAGACTGTAAGATGCTCAACCCAAATGGTCATCCATTTCTCAACCTCTTCTCCCAAGGCTCGGGGACCACTTTGGGAAAGTGGATGGAACGATTGTTAAGAGCCACAGTTGGTTCATGAGTACAAGGAAACAGTGTTCTCTGGACACAGCATGGCTATTGCACATATGAACTCCCAGAAATTGTGAACGCATGGCAGGGCTTGTGCAAGACAAAGTCCGTCGGGGGGGGGGGTGTGGACATGAAGTATCATCCTATCTGAGAAACTGTTGGCAACTGATAGATGCCAGATGGAGAAGAGTCACTTTTCTTTATGAATGTGGATGGCCTCTGGTGTGTTGACTATGCTCTAGGAGAAGATAGGAGAAGAGCATACGTCTAAGAATTGATAGGTAACAGAAACTATATTTGATGGGCTTAAGGGCAAAAATAAGGATACAAGATTGGGTGAGTGGGGACATGGGTGGAACTAGGAGGAGTGAAGGGAGGGAGGTAAATATGCTCAAAATACATTATATGAAAGAAGGACTAAGAAAAAGGTGAAGAATCTGACTTAAAAATACAGGTGTGCCTATGGTAGATTACAAAATTACACAGAGATGCAACTGCTGCCTCTTCCTTCAGGCACATACCTTGTACTTGTCCTCTACATTTCTTCCCATTAAGAATATATATTTTACTATACACTTTGAACATGGCCTGGCCTAGTGGACAGGTCTATTCAGTACAATGTGACTTTGTGGTTTGATTTGGCCACATCAGGGCCAAGGCTGTGCCTTAAAAGAAGTCTTGTCAAAGATGTTAGTGACAACTGAAGCCAACAAGGATAGAAAATTCATTCAATATATATAATAAATGATGCTGGGATAATTAACCTTAAAATGTTAAAGAATTTAAATTATATACCCCTTTACCTCATATATCAAAGAGGTACCACATGAATTAAAGTCTGAAATATAACAATAAGTAGTTGACAACATTTCTAACTGTATGTTTCTATTTATCTTAGTGATTATTCTTCCCCCCTATGTCTTTTTGACTTTAAATAATAATAGCCCTTACCACTTGACATCATCACCAACTGTGCTATACATAATGCTTTGGGGGAGATAAATGCTTTGATGTATTTTCTTACTGGTTGCTTTTTATCCCTATTTATCTATCTAGTCACATAGAGCAGGAGTTCTCAACCTGTGGGTCGCAACCACTTTGGTGGTCACATATCAGCCATCCTGATATTCGCATTATAATTCATAACACTAACAAAATGATATTTATGAGATAGCAACAGAATAATTTCATAGTTGAGGGGTCAGAACAACATGAGGAACTATATTAAAGGGTCACCACATTAGAAAGGTTGAGAACCACTGACCTAGAACCAGGAATTCCTTATTCTGAGGCCAACAGAATTTAGGTTGCTAAAATTAATGGAATCAATGCAGATAGAGTACTACTGCACTTCATGAATTAGTAATATCTAGCAATTCCTTGGTTCTGTATCGGTCTCCTCTGCAAGTACATCTCAGGCTCTTGCTCATTCAGCCTTCTGTATACTCTGGCCTTAAGAATTTTATTTATTCTCTGTTTATTATGATCCTTGTTGCGGCCATGGACAGGATTCTCTGTAATGTGTCATTAGAATACACAGCTCTATCTTCTATTTTAATTCAGTAAATAATTATTGAATAGCTACTAAGTGGTAGGTACTTTGTTAGACACAATAAAGCAATGATTGAAAATCCAGTAGCCATTTGCCAACTTCTAGATGGCTTCATTTCCCCCAACCTCCCTCATTTCATTTCAGAGCAACAACAATTTCCACAAATCATGAAAAGCAAACAAAAATGTTCTAAAATTTCACTATGGGCTGACATAGTGCACTTCATGTAAAGTCCATTAGCTTTCCTTCTCAAGTGTTGATATTATTAATTTCTATTCTCATCTATTTTAAGTTCTTGCTGTGAAGATTGAATATGTTCTTGTTTGTGAATTTCAGGGACTACATAAATAAAACTAAAATTACTATACTCTTATTCCTCCAGGGAAACCCTCCTTATAATTTAGAGATTATTGCTTTCTCTGATGCAACCCCCCTCCAAAAAAAAAAAACAAAACAAATAAAATCCAGACTATAACATCTGTGGCCTTAAACCCTCTATTTGTTCTTAGTCCATGTCACCTGCTGATCTCTAGCTTCTTAATTCTCGCCAATCTATCTCCCCTCATGCAGAAGAAGATCAAGTAGAAGACCATGGACTTAAGTCTTTACTCTTCTATCACGTCTTTGGCAACAGAGGGGATCAAACTCAAGGCCATATGCATGACCCATGTTTATTCTTAGTTGTCAGGGAGAGAGGATGCTTCTAATCTAAGGCAAAGGGAAGAGGTCAGTGAAAATGGAGCTAGTTTTTGGAGTTGTTGCCTAGGACAGATGTAAGTAGCAATTTCCTGTCTTGGAGCCTCTTGGTCCCAAATACCTGGCAGCCGCTTCCCAAATTACCATTCAGAGGCTTAATGCTTATGAATGCTTAACCAATAGCTCAAGCTTATTATTAGCTAGCTCTTACATTTTAAGTTAATGTATATTCCTTATTTATCCTGTAACGTGGAGGTACCTTTTATCACTACGGTGCCCATCTTGCTTTCTCTGTGTCTGGCCTGCATCTTCTGACTCCACCCTTCTCCTTTCCATCATCCTTAGTCTATACTTCCTGCCTGGTTACTGGCCAATTAGCATTTTATTAAACCAATTCTAGATCTTTACAGTGTACAAGAGGATTATTTCACAGCAGAGGGAAGCTTTGTTCCTGTGATAAGCGCTTACCCTATGACCATTGCAGATTTGGTCAGGAAAGAGTAAGAATGGAAAGGTTACATGGCAGAGGAGTAAAAGGGAAGGACATGAAAGACCCAAGCAGAACCTTCACAATCCTCAGAGTATCTGGAGAGAGGGGTCCTGGTTAAGGAGACAGACTACTGTCCAGAGGACCAGAGGTCCAGTCCCAGCATTCAAGTCTGGCAGTTCACAACTGCCTAGAACTCTAGCTCCGGAGTCTCTAATGTCCTCATCTGGCCTCCACGGGCACCTGTAAACATATTCCCATACCCCCCCACACACATGCACATGAATAAAAGTAAAAATAAATCTTTAAAAAGCACCCATTCATCTCTCATGTTCTAGATATTCATTAATGATTACTGACATAAGAAAAAAATACATGTGTTTTCTATGTTGTTAGGTTAGGATGTGGAGAAACAAGCCCAAGCATATTCAGTAGAGTACATTCCATTGGGTGTTAGTTCCTCTCATAGAGACAGTATACTTGCATCTTGTAAAATGTTTTCTTTAGCCAGTCTGAGGAAAATATACAAGTTAAATATAAACAGCACTCATTGTGCTTCACAATAGATGTCTCAAATGGGATTTTCTTCTATTCAATCAGCAAAGACAATGCCACTTCAGAAAAGTTTTTGTTTCTTTTTTATTTTTATTGTTGCTTTTGCCTCTCACTATGTAGCCCAGGTTGGCCTGAAACTACTGATTCACATGTATCAGTCTCTTCAGGGATGTCATTATATAGTTGCAAACTATAAAGCCCATTTTTGTGTTTTTATTTGATAAATATATTTTATCCAAGTTTTATACATGAAGGTGAGTGTACCATACTTATCACATTCATTTACCTGTTAACTTCTCTTGTCCCCTCTCTCATTTCCTCCTGTTCTCAACCATTTTATATAGTTATTTTAAAAAATGTGGGTTTGTGAGGCCTCCACACTGACAACCACATTCATGGAGTCTGGATCAGTTCCATGCTGGTTTCCCAGTGATCAGTGTGGGGGCCAAGAGCGCCCCGTTGCTCAGGTCAGCTGTTTCTGTGGGTTTCACCAGCCTGGTCCTGACCCATTTGCTCATCACTCCTCATTCTCTGCAACTGGATTCCAGTTCAGATCAGTGTTTAGCTGTGGCTGTCTGTTTCTACTTCCATCAAGCTGCTGGATGAAGGCTCTAGGATTCTATAGGGCCTTTTATAGTAGATCAGTACTTATCCCTAGCATAGGAATGGACTTTGGGAGCCCATTTCACATAGAGGGATACTCCCTCAGCCCAGACACACGGGGGAGGGCCTAGGCCCTATCCCAAAGGATATGACAGACTCTGAAGACCCCCTATGGAAGTCCTCACCCTCCCTGGGGAGCAGAAAGGGTATGAGATAGGTAGGGTGTTAGTGGGGGGCAGGGGAGGAGGGGAGGGAGAGGGAACTGGGATTGCCATGTAAAACAATCTTGTTTCTAATTTAAATAAAAAACCTGGGTTTGGGTTAAAACAAAAATATGTGATATTTGTCTTTGTAGGTCAGGAATTATTATTATTTCAATTAGCATGGTGGTCTTCTGTTCCATACATTTTCTACAGATTATGTGATTTTGTTTTTAATGGTAGAATAAGACCTGACTATATAGATATATCATTCATTCTGCACTAATTCATTTAAGGGAATGTTGGATGATTCCATAAGTTGCTGTGGTGATATATTGTTTATGATTTAATAAAGTCAATGAAGATCAAAATGCAAAGTAAGCCACAGCCATAGAGCCAGGCAGTGGTGGCACACACTTTTAACCCCAGCACTCAAGAGAGAGAGGCAGATGTATCTCTGTTAGTGTTCAAGGCCACACTGAGCTAAATGAAATTTATCCAATCTAAAAGAGAAATGGCTCACTCAAAGGTGATCTCTGCACTTGGGATCACACACCTTAATCCCAGCACTAGGAAGGTGGAGACAGGGGTGATATGGCTGGGGGGAGAGGAGTATAAGGCAGGAGGAGGCAGGAACTCAGAGGATTGCAGCCTGAGACTTGGTAGAGAGCAGTGCAATCAGCATTTCACTCTGAGGATTCATGGAGCCAGGATCATCCTTTCAGTCCGAGGTAGAGGTAAGAGCTGGTGGCTGGTTGCTTTGCTTCTCTGATCTTCATCTTGAACCCCAATATCTGTCCCTGGGTTTATATTATTTGTGTTATAAGTTGCCATTATAAATAGCACATCAGTAAACATGAATATGTAGCCAGGAAGAGATGTTTTCCTTGAGGCTCTGTTAAAATCAACAAACTCATAGAGAGCAGGTTTCATAGCATATCCTTCTCAAATTCTTTGAAGAATCAGTCCTAGTTCATGGTAGGAAAGTTTGGAGTGTCCTGGGGAAATGGGTGACACACGGGGGAGGGCCTAGGCCCTATCCCAAAGGATATGACAGACTCTGAAGACCCCCTATGGAAGGCCTCACTTCTACATGCTGAAGCAACACATTATAGCCTGCACTGGAAGATCACTGGCAGTCTCTACAGCAAGGACGACAAATTTGTCTGGTGTGGATGGAGATTTTTATGTTATCATATCAGTTTTATTAACAGAGCTCAGAGTCATACTCAAGAGGGTTGTGAGGTAGGTGACAAAAAATATGTGGTCACTGAGGAGCTGTGTGGCTGTGTAGTATATGCTTTCCAGGTTTCTGTCTCAGTCAAGGACTTGCTGACCCAGCTGCTTGGAATGTTCTCTGCCCTTTCAGGGATCACCTCTACTGCACAGACATGGCTTATTTAAAGCCACACTCCATCCCAAGGATAACCCATATCCAGTGGCTTTGGGAGATTATAATGTCGGGCTATCTTAGCCTATCTGAAGGCTCCAAAGAGTTAGATCTCAAGTGCCAGCAGTGGTCCCTCAAGAACCTGTACTGCCATCTCATTTTTTGTCTTCTCACTCCTTTTTACCTTGAGAGACACCCCACACACTGAACTCAATTTTAAGGATCTACTTTTTTAGAAATCTTGCCAAAAGCACAAGAGAATTTGATCAGTGCCAATTTGTAGCATCAATATAAATCAAGAGTGAATGATCAAGCAGTTCAGAGTAATTGCTCCTGTAGTAAGCCTTGATCCACTTTTCCTATTTAAGTGTTAGCTCTCTCATTAGGTATCCCACAATGGAAGGAAAGGCAGAGACCCTTACAGTTTAGACCCTGTACCTGCTAGCAGGCACGAATGACAAAGGTCTATCAGTTCTTCTACAAGCAAAGTGATAGCTGTGCACTGGGCAACTATGAGTTGAGGAAAAGGGAATTTATAATCATCCTGAAGCCTGTTGGGTACAGAATTAAATAGATTGTAGTACCCCAAAATAAAACATTATCCTGATGACCCTGTTTGGTCACAGAGAAACCAGCTCAGGGGCACAATGTTGGCCAGGAATTCCCTGTATATCTTATGAAACTACCTGGGAGTCATTTCTTTGGTCTGTGTAAACTAGAGTGAAGTGCCAGCTTCACTTTAAGTCCTTGCCTTATGGAGCATGATTTATCAGGGTTGAGAAGGCCAAAGAGAGGGCTCCTAATCAGCAGGGAAAACAGTGATGGGGGATGTCCTTCTGTATGCTTCAGATATATGTTTCTCTTATTTGTGGATAAATAAATTGTGATTGTCCAGTAGCCAGGCAGGAAGTATAGGCAGAGCTATCAGGCTAGGAGAATTCTGGGAAGAGGAAAGCAGAGAAGAGTCTCAAGAGAGACACCATGTAGCTACCATGATGATAGGACATACGGGCATTCTCCAGTAAGATAAGGCCATGTGGGAATACATAGATTAATAGAAATGGGATAATAATTAAGAGAGAGCTAGCCAATAAGAAGCCTGAGCCAGCAGCTAAACAGTTTAAAATTAATATAAGCCTCTGTGCATTTATTTGGGAATAAATCTCAAGGGACAGAAATTTCCATCTACAAAACAGAAAGGGTTAGATATCAATGCCAAGACTGTGGAAATTCCAATTTCTAGCACAATATTCCAAAACGTCAAATAATCCCCCCCCACTCCTAGTTCTGTTTCCTGCTGCAAAACCTAGATAAATGGCTGGGCACAATCATAAGGCTAAGGAAGCCTGCTTCCAGCAATGACTCATGTACTCTTTCACACATTGACCCAATCCTTAAAAACAACTGATTACTTTAACAAAGCTACTTTTTATTAGAGTAAAATATTCCAGTTAGCCCATGGGCCTCTTTCTTCTAATAGCTATCCTCAAGGTAATCAATGACTTTTAACAGCCAGGTTCCGTTATCAATGTAGGAGAGTAGGTTTATTGATTTGACACATACTTTTCTTCACTGGGCACCAATTATTGCAATCTAAATTGTGCTACATTAGGCTGAAAATACTGTGTAATCTTGCCAGTCACTTAATGCATTCTGCTGATTGGCTTCAAGAAGCTTTATAATCACACTGTTGATTTGTGAGTTAACAATAGTCTAGATTCCACTGAGAGCTGAAGGCTCCTTCTAAAAGGTTAATAGAATAAGACATTCAAGCTATCTCATTTTGGTGAGGGTAGATGAATAGAAACTCTACGAGGATATGTAAATCTTGCATGCATTTGTTATTCTGTTGGAAACTAGTGTGGTTCTTAAACAGAAAAACCATTGAAATAGACCCTGGAAACTCCATCAAAAATGCAGACTATTTGATTTCATAAACATTCCTAATTTTGGAAATCATTAAAACTATTAAAGAGACATGCCTCCACTTCTGATTAAAAATGGGGAAAAATCAAGACTCAGAATGTCATTAATATTATTAACCTGGGAATTAACCTACTTGCTTAATTAAAAACAACAATATATTTTAAAATCACTGAAGGCTCCAGGCTGCTGGAGCAGCCTCAGGCTGGACAGAGGTTATGTGAGATCCATTGTAATGACACGTTCTTATGTCCTGAATTTAACCTCTGGAGACACTTACACTCTGTTACTGTTGTTTCTGTGACAATTCAATGTGATTGCTACAATTAAGCTGTGTACTCCTCTCTAATCTGCACCTTTCTCCTTACTGTCTGCCTTCTTTCTGACAATCATCAATTCAGCAAACAATTACTGCACTTCTATAATGTACTAGAATACAAACGAGGGTGAAGAAATACAGTGAACAGCACAGTGCTGGAAATGAAAGTATCTCTTCTTTACATTAGTTCTATCATTCAAAGCTTTTTCCAAACAAAAGTAACTTCACTACAGCCAGAGGGACATGGCCATGGATATTAAATTCACCTTGATTATTGTTGAAGAAAATGATTGCTTGGGGCCACATTCTCATCTTGACTCACACTGAAAGTCTACTGGGTCTTCCTTTGCTTTGTCTAATAAATTTTGTATGTGTGTATGTAGTACATGTTTGCACACATGTATGTTTGAGTACACATGTACATGTGTATACCTGTGTGTGAAGGCCAGAAGTTGGTCAGTCAGCTCTCTCCTCTGTCATGTTTCATTTGATTTTTTTCCATTTTTCATCCTTTGATAGTTTAATACATGCATATAATTAATTTTAGTCATTTCTCCCCTACTTACTTCTGTCATCCCCCTCCAACTATTATTCAAATCCTACCCCTTTCTAACAACCTTTCCTCTGACTTTAATGTCTTCTTTTTCTGGGTGACCTGTTAGGTTCAACTGTAGTTACCTGCTAAAGCATGGGTCTGAAGTTATTTGTTGGAGTATGCACACCTTATTTTTTTTTCAGATAGGTTCTGTCACTAAACCTGAACCCCATCAATTTGGCCAGACTGACTGCCAGCAAGCTCCAGGGATCTAACTGTCCCTATTCTCTCTCTCCCTTTCCCAGTGTTGGGATTTACAGACTCATGCTTCTGTGCCCAGATTTTAATGTAGGTGCCGTGGATTTGAACTCTGGTCCTCATGCTTGTGTGATTTTTACAAACTGGCTCACCTCCAGAGCCTCCTCCCAAAATATGAAGTATTAGAATTTCTACTTCAATGTGGAAACTCTGCAGCACTATAAAGCTTAAGACAGAGAAAACCAGACTTTGTTGATGCAGTATTTTGTTAGGAGAAAAGAATACACAGTTCTGCATAGCTGGAGCTGTTGGGTCTTCACTAAAACAGTCAGAATCAAAAGTCACATTCAATGAGATCTGCATAGGTTAATAAACTAATAAACTTGGGTGTTCATATGAATGCTAGAAATATCTATAGTAACTGACTCACCCTAAACTATGGAATTACTATCATATATATATACATATGATAGTAAACTAAAAGCTAGAATATATATATATATATATATATATATACACACATATATATATGTATATATATATATATATATATATATATATATATATATATGGTCTAATCTAGCTTTTAGTTCTTTCTCATTAAGAATCTGACAAAAGAACTTTTGTTCAAGTATTTTTGTGTAATAGTGTACCCTGTTCTAGCCAGGACTCTACTGCCAGTGTGTACCAACTAATGAAATACAGTTCACATTTCATCTCACAACATGTCTACCAGGATAGGTCACCTCTTTGCCAAAATCCATATTGATTTCTATTTTCAGAAACTTCATAGTCTTTTGTCAGCTGCTCAGTGCACCCTGTGAGGCTTGACTGTGTTCACGTGTTGCTAAGGAGATCTGTTCAGTGCTAGTGTCCACTCTCCCTATAATCTGGAGAGATGTCTATGATCTGAAATACTCCCACAATTCTGAGGATTCCATGTTTCCCATTATGTAATCAGCATTGTGTGTGTTATGGCCCTGGAGTTGACCTGGAATT
Source organism: Cricetulus griseus (assembly GCF_003668045.3). Lineage (NCBI taxonomy): Eukaryota > Metazoa > Chordata > Mammalia > Rodentia > Cricetidae > Cricetulus > Cricetulus griseus. Next base: position 35,041,549 of record NC_048596.1, read on the forward strand.
CATTTTCCCACATAGGTGGAGAAGTGTACATTTGGGGGCTTGGAGAGTGTTATCATTATGGAATATAAATGAATTACCAGGATCTCCACCTTTTCTCCTAGAAGTATTCACCATACAGAACAGAACTTAATCATAGAGTAGCATAAGGAAGTTTGTGGTAGTTGGGCTAGGCTAAGATTCTGGATGAGTGACACTAAAACACACATGGGGATATACAATTGTCTCAAATGCAGTGGGAGTCTGCTACTTCTAACACAAATATCTGAAGTTGGTGCTCCCAGTTGGTAGTGGTGTTGCCTATGGCTGGACCACACGGTCTAGAAGGATGACTGGAGCTGAAGAGTACACATATGTCAGTAAGCAACAGTGGCACATGTCCTTAGAGGAATGACACATTTGTTGATAAATATTTTGGGTTTATTTTCCAATTTTATAAGAATTTCTGAGTCTATTAGATACTGTCACTATATTATGAAACAAGCCAACAAAATTCAATAGTTTGCAGTGGGTGGGGCATATATAAATGTCTAAACATCCATGAAAAGTATTACCTAGAAATATTCTCTCAAAACAATCATAAGAAGCAAATAGTCATAGTTAAATCAGAGTATATATAACTTAGTAATAATATTTCCTGCTAATTGAACTTGTATGAGATATGTCTCATGCACAGAACTTTATGTGTACTATTTTTTTTTAAGTCATCACAAATCCTGGTTATTTTTGATCCATTCTGTAGATGAGAGCACCTGAACTGGCTTTCCTAGAGTTATTTCTAATAGGGAAAGATAAGCTGGGATTTGAGCTTAAGCAATTATTTCCAAATGCTATATGCTGCATTCTCCCCTTCAGTAAACTTTTTCTTCTCCAAGTAATAACTCTGCTGTATTATTTGCTTGCTTTGGTTTGTTTGCTTTTTTGTGGTGATAGGGATAGAATCTAAAGTTTCATACAATTTCCCCTGCAACCTAATCACACCCCACGTAATCCTAACCTTTTGATATTTATTAGCAAGAAGTTTTATGATTGATTCCTTTCTTAATTATCCATGGGTCCTGGAGGCATAGGCTTCACAATTCATTCTGGCCTGGAAATCTGTAATCATACCATCCAATTTTTTATATAAGAAAATTGAAAGTAATTTAAGTCATGTCATAAGCCATCATACAATCATATAGGTTTTATGTGAAGAAACTTTTGTGTTACATATGAAATTAGAAGGATAAGAATACATGCTTAATTCTGAGTGAGGTAACATGGGAGTGAATATGGTTGAGGCATAGGTTATTGTTTGAGTTTTAGATTGAGTATGATTAAGCATTGCATTGAGTATGGTTGAGTTTTAGACTGTATGTGGGTTGAGCTTTAGATTATTGTTTGGGTTTCAGATTGACTGTGGTTGAGTGGACTTTTAGTTGAAGTATTAGGTTGAGAATGGTTGAATTTCAGACTTTGTGTGGTTGAATGTTATTCAGAATTCAGGTGGCTCATCAGTAGGGCAATTATGTTTTCTGGTTTGACCAGCATCAATGCAGACTATGCTCTTGTACCCAATTATATATGCATAGTATCTCTTGCTTAAAAATTATCATACGCTCTCATCCAAATGTTTGTGCCCATCCAAAATTTACATGCTGCTATTCCAAGCTGCAGGTTGGGGCAGTGTAGTAGGAGATGAGGACTTTGGAGCATGGTTAGACTATTTATAAAAAGCCCCTTGAGAGCTGACCAGCCTCCTGTGTGAGGTTACATCAAGAAGACCGATGTCCACAAGTTGAGGAGCTCCCCAGACACAGAGACTGCCAGCATCTTCACCATAGACTCTCCAGTCCCCAAAACCATGTGGATGAAATTTTATGGGGTGTTTATAAGCCAGAGAGTTTATAGTGTTTTGTTAGAGCAACCCAAATAGACTAAGTTCTGTCTGCATTCTTTCGGTCAACCACCCCTTTGTGAACAAAAACACATCATCATTCTTCAGGGTCTGGCACCCAAGTGTGGCACGTGAACTTGGCTTTGCATTGGAAATCACAGCCTCGTGAAGGCACTCCGAGGAATCTGCAGAGTTTTCAGCTGCCTGTGCCTCTGAGTGAGTTTGGAGAAACAGATCAGTTCAAAATCACTAGCCTCTCAGCAAGAGCTGCAGGGCGATCGATTCCGAAAGCCGCATATCTCAGCTGGCAGACACCATCCACACACTGGCTTCTTCACATCCTTTTCTCCACATGCTCCCATCTACTCTCTCAAACAGCTATTAACAATAACTTCAAGAAGCAGTGGGAACTAATGACAAGTCTCATCCCCTCCGTTTAATAATGCAGTCCTAATTCTCATGTTTTCATTATCCCCTGGCACCAAACCATTTCCATTTGCACACCAAAGCAATCCCCCATATCTTTAGTGTTAATGTCAGCTTGATCTGCACTGATCACTTTCATTAACAATATACATTTACAGGGTAATGTGATCCAAAAACAGATGCTTCCCAGATAAACTACTCATTGTATTGACAAAAAGACACAAGCAGGAAGGTCAAAGGCCCTTGAAGTTTTCCATTTACCACAGGGGGAAATAAAGAATGACTCCTTAATTTTGTTATTCACTCAACAAAATTAGTGGCTATGATTCAGGCATGTGATAACTGATAGGATACAATGACAAGAAAATATGACACTGACTCTAAAGCAGGTGATGACCTTCCTAGTGACTAGGGTTAGAACTCCATATTTGGAAAAATAGAAATGTGAGGCCTAGATCCTGATTTGGGTCTCAGAAGCTCTGGTCTGTATCATGGAGGGGCTGGTGTTGGTCCACTGGCTACAGACCAAAGAAGAAAGGGAGATCCCAACAACAAAGAAGGCTAAGTATAATGTTAAGCCTACAAAACTGAAGTGATTTCAGGAGGGATTTGTACAGGCTTGCTAAAGCTGCTGTAACAAATTCCATGCTGCCCCTGGCTTCTGGGGCTTTGTGGGCAGTCCCTAGTGCTTCTGGTCTTACAGAAACACTGTCCTGGTTTCTGCTTTCCTCCCAGTTTTCTCTCCATGAGCCTGCTTCTATGACCCAATGTTCCTTCAAAGAAGGCACTAGTCACACTAGATCAGGACCTATTATAATGACCTCATCTTTATCTGAGCATATGCTGAGGTCCTTCGTATGCAGAAACACACACACACACACAAACACACACACACACACACACACACACACACACACACACACACACACACACGCACGAGTGCCTGCACGCATGTGGGGGTAGGCTGGGCACAAATATAACCGAGGTGCAGTAATACATACACATGAAAATGTCATAATAAAACCCACTTTTTTGTGCACTAAAAAGTAATGAAAACATATTTTTAAAGGTCATGTGCTAAGGTATTAAGGGTTATGACTTAGAAATATGATTTTCGAGAGCCAAAATTCAACTGATAGTAGAGCGGAGTAAAGAGACAGAAAGAAAGTTGACAATAGGAAGAAATGCAGAACCAAGATGACCCGGGATGCCGGCAAAGTTTGAGCAGTGTTGCCGGGCACTGTCATGAAAGCTGTTTAGGTGGGCAATCCATTCTATGAGCGAAACTAGCACATTTTGTGGTGGTTTCCTGAGATGCCTGACAGGGATTTTGCTGGGTTACACACCAAGGCTGTTTATCCAATCCCCCTTTTCATCTGGGACCCCAGGTTTTTCTCAGCTTCAGTCACTCACAGGTTCTCAAATCCTAGGAGCTAATGTTGCCTCTAGAACCTAGGATTGTTTCTGGATTAAAATGTAAAACATGTTCTTCCCTTCAGTGTCAGGCTGCAAGTGCTGGAATGTCTCCTGTGTGAAAGTCCTCTTCTTGTGTTCTCCTTTTCAGCATCATCTAGGTTTCATCGCTAAGAAATTCTATAACTGAAAATGTCCTACTGTTTCATCTCATTTGGGTATTATAGGCAGAGTCTGTCCTAATACTTTGTGGTATTGACACATTGCGCCACTCAATCTGCACTCCCGGTTGCATCTCAAGTGGCTGCTCTATGCCCCAGCTTTGTTGACATCATTCCAAGAGAAGTCAGTGATGCTCAGAGTGTGGTCTGAAGGTTAGCAGCATCAGCACCACCTGGGAATCCATTAGATGTGTAAATTCCACCCACATATTCTTATCACCCCCAGATCTATAAAATCAGAACTCCTAGGGGTCAGGTTCATATTTCTGTGTCACAGTCCAAGCAGTGGTTTTGATTTCCAGATCACTTCCATTTATCAGTTGATCTGGTACACTGGCTTCCTAGCTCATCTCTTTGTCTCTTCACCATAGAAGAACCAGAGTAGCCACTTCAAAACTTAAGACAGAGCATCTCATTGCTTTGCTTAAAACTTACAAAGGCTTTCTATTGCATTTAGAATGCAAACAAAATTCTCTTCTTAACTTGGAAGAATTCTTTCTATTCCACCTTTCCCCTTTGCTCAGCACACTCCAGGGATGCTTGCATTTTATTGACAGGAGATATTAAGGTGGCTTTGTTTGCCTTGTATCCATAGTACCTGACATACAAAAGAGACATTCACTATTCATGCATAAATCATTTCATTAGTGAAGACATTCATATTTGTCTTATCTAATGTTTAAGATTTTTCTGAATTTAAATTTGCTCCTTCTTAGGTATGTCTGTTTAGATTCTAAAGATTCTCACAGTCTCATTCTTTCCTTTCCTTTTCTTTTTTACTTATAATTTTAGATGGCTCCAAAGCGCCATGCTTGTAAACTCCACAAAATATAACACATATAGTTGTACTACAAAAGTTCTCATCCCTAAAAGCCGAAAATCATACATGTGAATAACCTCATTCAAAAGCCTGTGGATGATTTTAGAAATGAGTCAGTGGTTAAGAATGTCTGCTGCTATTGCAGAGCACCCAAGTTGGTCCCAGCATGTACATGGTGGCTTATAATTGCCAGCGACTCCTGTTCCAGGGGATTTGATGTCCTCTTCTAGCTGCCATATATAGCAACAGGCAGATATTTTCTCATACATACATACAATCATGATCATATATAAATGAAAATAGAGTTTTTAATTTATATACATGAAGATTACTGTTGAACTGAGCCTGAAACAAAGAAAACATTGTCCAAGGAGAAAACTGTGAGAAAATTACTGGTAGAGGAATAGCATGTACAAAGGCTACAAAAAGGCTAACAGAAGTTCAGAGTATTTTGGTCCTGGGAAAGAGAATGTGTCCAAGCGGCTAAAGAGCCAGGAGAGAACACACCTATGGTTGTGAACTCTGAAAAATCTAGATTTTAATGTGTTCTAGATTTTACTGAGCAGCAAACGGAAAGCAGTCAGAAATTTAACCCTGGGGCTATATTTGAGTTTACAGATTCCTCCGGAGGTAATGGCAGAGGGGGTGGGTTAAAGAGTCAAGGCTAAAGAGGCAGGAAGTCCCTGCAGGTTTTCGTGACTGACTTCTTTCTTTTTCCCACCTTTGGGGCAGGGTTGGTCCTTTATTGCACTGGGTGAGGTGCTATTCAGCAGTGGCTTTCTATTCCCCTTAGTTGCTGTGGGCAGTCCTCTTCCGTCCATTTGGCAACTGTGTTAAGCAGCGTTTCCTTGAGTCCACTGTATACTGCGTTTACCCAGTGGCCCTCCTGTGACGTTTCTTCTTCATGATAGGACACAAGTCCTCTTCCGCTGCTTTTCATCTACCAGCTGTCACTTCCTGACTGCTTCCTGATCAACCTAGAACTACCACCTTGTGTACTTAGGAAGGACCCTGATGTGTATATAACTTAGAGCTACAGAGATGGCTCAGTACAGAAGAGCACAATGTGTTCTTGCAGAAGACCTGGGCTTGGTTCCCAGCATATCCATGGTAGCTCACAACTGCCTGTAATTCCAGCTCCAGCTTATCAAAACCATCTTCTGACCTCCAGGGACACTGCACACATGTGGACAAACTCACACACGGACACATAATTAAAAAGAGAAGAGTTAGATCTTAAATCTGTTTAAAATAAACGAATGGGAACCCACTTTTAAAAGTGTCAGATATGAGACTAGACACTCACTACTGTAAAATTGTTGCCTAAAAGGTATCCTTGCAGATGCATGCACACATGGGGTAAATGATGAAAACCATCCCAATAGCCCTGGAGGGGAACATCCAGGGACTTACATTTTACAAAATGGTTATTATGTGTACTGTGGTTTACATTAAAGTACAGGAGCTAAATGTCACTCATTCTCACCTTGGTGACTAACACACTGAGTTTAGCGAGATTAAATGACTCGCTATATGAGAGTATATATTTGGTGCTGGCTGAGTCCCAGTAGCGGGGCACAAAGCTTGGTCTTCTTCTGTTATGCTAGAGGCTCTGAGTGCATACCAGGTTATAAAGGAGCACGTATCTCCCCCAGTGCCACCTTACAGTAGTCTCAGGTTTGCACACTTGACCACAGTCCATGGACAGAGACTTGGAACTGTCTGTCCACTGTTTTTCTCAGCACACTGACTTGAGGTAGACAATCAGCATCTTGATTAAATAGGATTTGCAATCAGAAGTTTCTGAATAAGGAAGAATTTGATAAATTCTAATGAGGTCATAATGTAAGCAAAAGAAAAATCAAAAGGTGTAAGAATAAGGAAAACAACAAAACACCATCAAGACGGGATGCCAAAGCATCAAGTGAGGGAAGTTGGGAAATGCCATGAAAATTCCAAAGCCTTGACTGTAACATGAAAATTCCAAAGCCTCACCAGAGCCTTGACTGTAACATGAAAAGAGCAGATGAGGAAGCAATGGTGGCATGATGGCTGTGATTAATTAGGTCTACCACAGGGACATGTGTCATTAGCATCTGTACCACTCAGCAAGGGAAGCATCCCTCATAACTTCAACATTGGCAACATTCTAAGTTCCATTATGTCTCTGGAAGCCAATGCCCTCACAGTATGATGATGTCCTGTACTTTTCTAAGGATAAACAAATTAGTAATGACTGCTATTTGGTGAATGCCTTCCTAGGCATGCACAGAAACTGTCTTCATATTATATCCCATGTACTCCCAGTTATTAGTAATGTTTCCATATTTTTAAGTGAAGATATTAAAGATAATTAAACAATGTGGTTCAAGTCACACACTTAATAGACGACAAAGCAAGGGTTTTAGCCTAGGACTATCTTGTTTGATATCCAGACCTAACTTGTGAAGCCTTTGGCAATCAGTACTTCTACACAAGGATGCTATCCATTGTATTTGTAATTAACTGTCTTGTCCAGGCTTCTTTTTAGAAATGGTATCAATTAAAGGTGGCTGCAGCTTCTTCTTGTACTCAACAGACAGACCTGTTGAACACTGAGGGCTGCATTCCTTAAAGGTGCTATATCCTAACTGGAATTAAATTATTATTATATGAAGCTGGAGGTATGACTCAGTGTTTAAGAGTACTTACTGCTCTTCTAGGGGGACTGGGTTCAATTTCCAGCACCCATAGTCGGCAACTCAGAGTGCACTCTACAATTCCAGCTCCATGATCTCTCATCCTCTCTCTGGCCTTTGCTGGTGCTGATACATGTAGGCTCATGAAAGAGAACCTATAACTGCCACTTTACTAAACCAGCATAATTCCTAATTACATTTTAAATATTTATCATTATGCCCATAGGTAAGTATAGATCTCATTCCTCATCAAACAAATGTCTATTTGATACAGACAGAGACCATTATAGAAAACTACAACCAATCAAAATTCAAAGAATAAATGACTGTGTAGTGCTTATCTGTGATTGATACATCTACAGTACAGCTCCTACCCTGAAGGCTCAGGGATTGTAGTGAAAGAGGCTGGCAGAAAGATTGTGAGATCCAGAGGAACAGGAAGGTTTTTGTGAGATAGTGTCTCTTGGAAATGTCAGAGATGCTACATCATGAAGTCTCAACAAGAATACTGCCTAAATAAGACCTGAACAATGACAACACCAATAGGCATGCTGTTTCAGAAGGGGGAAATCTCATATGCCTTAACCCTAGACAAAGGACTGCAAAATGCAAAGAGTAGGAGAAACAGTTTTCCCCAAGAAGAGCCTCTCAATACCAAGTGGTCAGCTCTGAAATCGTGTGTGTGTGTGTGTGTGTGTGTGTGTGTGTGTGTGTGTGTGTGTGTGTGTACTTAAAAAGAGGCAAAGACTGTGGGGAAGGGGAAGGTTATGTGGGAAGGATTGGAGGAAAGAGAAGGGGATAACAATAATTATCATATTTTAATTTCAAAATTAAAATTATCAAGATACTGTTATGTTTTTATTTATATCAAATTAGTTCCTCTATTTTTGTGTACATTTGTGTTATGAAATTTCCAGTGTGAGTTTATTAAGACATCAACAATGTGTTAAACATGTAAGTGTTCCTTTTAAAAGCATATAAACATATGTATTTGTGTTTCAGCATATCTCATAATTATGCCACTCTTCTTGAAGCATACCTGGCTTGACCCCTGTGTGTGCTCTGGGATCATTTCCAAGTAGCAGAAATTCTCGTTTTGTGAGATGAGTAGATGTCACTGGGATGGATGGGAGTGATGACATGGGTTATTGATTCCTGAGAGTATCTGAGGTGATTTGCTCTAAACCATGAATTATGTTCCAGTCTTCCATTTTAATATTTTAATCATAACTCTTTAGTCCTAAGGAGGTATAACTTGCTCTAAAATTCCACAACCTTAATTTTCTAGAATGCCCTTGAACACAGCAGTCATACACAACAGTATTTCCTCTGTTAGGAAGTGGAACAACTAAAACACTTGTGAATTGGCTAAGGGAATGAAATCAAAGTTTCCAGAAATCAGCTTCATATAATTAGTAAATCTCACTACTACAACCAGTGCCAGCAGCCCTGAAATCAAGTCCAGGAGTCAGCGAACTGTGGCTCACAGGCCAAATGTCCCACCACCTGTTTTTGTATGTTGTGGAAGCCAAGGATGCTATTTATATTTTAAATGGTTGTAAGAATATAGGGTAAGAAGAGTACCGTCTGAAAAAGTATGTGAAGCTCAAGTTTGATGTCCTTAAAGAAAGGTTTTCCTGGAGCACTGCCATACACACTTGTTTTTACATCATCCCTTGGCTACATCCAGGCCTCACCAGAAGAACTTTGGTGAGTGAATGAGTGGTCTGTGAACTCTATGATGCTTATTCTGTGATGTATTATAAAGAAGTCTACATGCTGATCAGATGCATGACCCTTAGTTCTTCAAAGGTGGCAGGTCGCAGAAAGGTGCCTACACCTGACAGGCGGTGTTCTCTTCAAATCTGGAGGGTGGGTCAGATTCTCAGGAAGGCATGTCAGATATACATGCATCTGAGTACCACACAGTCACTTAGGAGTAGATAACACAGCAAGAATGCAAAAGAAGGAGGCAATAATCTTAGAGCTGGTAGAGATATTAGAGAGGATGAGATGCTTGAGGCAAAACTGGTTTACATCTCATGAGGTGTAACACAATAATAATTCTACAAAAGAAATATACAAGTTAGGAATCACCTTTCTGGTTCATCACTGTGCAGCATAGAAGTGATTTTTTTTTTTTTTTTAGGAAGCAGTAATCTGAGTGTTGCATATCTTTTGAATAATAAAGTTGTAAGAATCTTGAGACCGCACACACACACACACACACACACACACACACACACACACACACACACACACACACAATCTTTACAAAGGAGAAAATGATGTAGTTGTGTCTTAAGGTATACATATTTGTCTTGAGAGGGCTGTGAAAGATGATGTCAGAGTGGCCAGTTAGCTGCATTCTTTGGAATCCCACAGAATGATCTCAGCAACATCTATTTCTTCAGTGGTTTTCAGTAGTGACATAAATCTCGATGAATTCATTTCATATGAATATGGCTGCCCTACCCTCTTTCTTCTATGCTGCTCTTCATTTTATATCAGTATCACATCTCCTGAAGCAGTAATCAAAATAAACCCTTCTGAAGAAAGGATAAATGATGGCCAGCGAAGCCAGTCAGGTTGCTTTCCACGCACATGGCCTCCCTGTGACATAGGTTTTGGCTCTCAACTTGATGGGGGCTTGGAAACACTGAGGAAACACACCCCTAGATGTGTCTACAAGGGTGTTTCCAGACAGGACTGATCAAGGCATGGACGACTAGCCCTCACAGTGGATACCTTCGAAAGGTAGATGGAGGTGTGAGGAAAAGGTATTATGTACCTGCTTCCCTTCCTTCTTCCTGAGCAGTGTGCCTATCAAGGCTGCTTCTCTCAGCATCAGAGTGGGCCTACTGAGGCATCCGGCTTCATAGACTGAGCTAGTTCTCTATCCCTCTAGCATGCAAATGGCCATTGTTGGTCTGACTGATTCCCCTGTATAAGCCACCCTAATAAATTACCTTTAATAATATGTATGTATCTCATTGGTTCTATTACCCCCAAAGAACTCTGCTAAATACATTCCCTTAGCAGGTGATCAGTCTTTCTTTCCATTTACTCTGGGACCATGGGCCTAACAGTCCAGAGGAGTATTAGATTATACTGAAGTCTATTTTTTTTTACAAATAACTAAAAAGAGAGGCAAAGTTGGACTACCAAACATATCTGTGCATGAACAGAGAAGGTGTTAGAAAGTCCTGGGTTCAGGTGCTTGGTATCAAGTGAAATTGCAACAATCAGTGTATTACTCTTCTTCACCACACCCCAAGCCTGTTTCACATGTAGATGCTGTGATCTTTGCTGCCCTTTCATCAGACATTTCACTGGTCTGTTTCCCCGTGAATGGCTCTTTTAGACTCGGTCTTATCATTACCAGCAAAAAAGCATTAAGCAATAATTATATGCACTATGTAATAGTCACTATAAAAGATCAGAAAAAAAAGGAATATGCTGCCCTCATTGTGACAAATGTGTGATCTTGTCAGAAATCAGAATAACCAACAGAAAAATTCCACTGGGGAAACAGTTAAGTAATCCTCATACTTTTCTCTAGTAATTTCATCTGTTAAGTATATTTAAAGGCTCATGCTATATTCTATGAAGCTTCTGGGTCTCCCGGAGAAGCCTGAAGCTCTGTATACCTCTGTAAAGGGTCCAGAAAACAAACAACAGGGCATGAAATAAACAGAACCAGATACTTGTGTTCTGGACTAGGGAATGTGGATCACTTCCAGCCTTGGTTAAGAAAATGCCCCACATGATCTTCCACCCATTTCCTGGGATTCTGAAGGTCTCTGAGTGGTGGAAGACTCACATTGGCAAGAGCCTGGATCACTGAGCTTGATGCATGAAAGTAAATTTGTTCCAGTAGAAAAATCTAGATCAGAGCTGGTATTTGTGACACAAATCTTTACTCTACTAAGCCAATGAGACTGAAATGATCAAGACAAGACATCCTGGAAAGACGAGATATGCTGATCCTGAAACATCACTCATGAATTCTGGACCTAACAGGAAAGTTCAGAACTCTCCCAGGCTCGTTTCTTTGCAACTTATGATGGCTAACATCAGGATTGGTTTTAATTTGACTGAAATATACACAACACACTGATTTTCCTATAAATCCTAGATATCAGAGATAGCTGAAGTCACCTGAGTTTGTGGCTTGGACCAAAGAAGAGTTTGCTATTTGACATTAACCGTGACTATTCTTCAGTTACATTCTTATAAACAACTAAAGGCAACTCTCATGGTGGAGTAGGATTGGGAGTGTCTTTATTTTCTCACTCACACAAAGAAATCTCAATGAATACAAATTTTTACAAATACTAACAGGCCTGATACACAGCCATTCTTGAATAACCAATACTCAGTTTTCTAAACTTCCCCCTTGCTTGCTTTTTCTGGAGAGCCACGAATGCTGACAATTGGAATGGGCTGGTTTATAAATGAGAGAACATGGGGACCCTGAGATCTAGAGAGGTTAGATCACTTGGAATAGGTCCATCACAATCATCTGGAGCCACCTCGGGGAACACATGCACTACAGTGCTTTGTTTTATCTGACTTTCGCCTTTCCCTCCCCTTCTTTCATTTCTTTTGTATTCTTGATTCTTGGCATCAGTATCCATTTGTAAGCTTTTAGTATACAAAAAAAAAAAAAAAGAAAAGAAAAGCCTAATAAGAAAGGAAACCAAGATCAAGTAAGATGCAGCCATCACCAGCCCTTCTAACAGATGATGTTTGCAGTTCAGGATCGTTAACTGTACATAGGAATCGAGGTGTTTTCCTAAATAAGTCATACCGAATGTGCAAGTCTGTGGCTGTTTAATTTATCATGAGATGATATTGCTGGGCACACCTGTGTGAGTACATACTTCTGGATATGGCTGTGCATAAACGCAGCTAGCTGGATCCCGGGGTATGTAGACCTGGCTGTAGTCCAAAAAGGAATTTTCCATTGATCTTCCAGTTTAATTATATCTGGGGTGATGTCTGCTACCTTGTGAATCATCATGTGGACTCGTTAGGCACCTGTTCTCTCTCCACTTGCAAGGAAAATGTTTCAATTAGAATTAAAAAAAAGATTAAAGATCTTTCCTCTTCATTTCTTACTCTGGGTAACTGGGAGAAAATTGACATGAATATGTAGCTAGGCAGGTGGAGAACAGGTCAAATCACAGATCTGAACTTATTATCTCCATTCCATTTCTCCCTAGCATGCTCTCACCTTTCAATCCCCCCCAACACACACACACACACACACACACACACACACACACACACACACACACACACACACACACACACAAGCATTCATTATATGGTTGCCATTTATTCATACATTTATAATTTTGTTTTTTCAAATTAAGGCTCTGTGAATCATCATGCATCAAGTTGCTGTTATTCTTTTCATCCTGAAAAGCTTGATGCAATGGTTTACATGTGGCCGAAGACACAACTGCTGATGAACAATTTCTTGGAAGATAAAGACAGAGGCAAACCCGAAGGCATGAGTGTGCCAGGCTCTGCATTAGGCAGTTTCAAATAGCCCAGCTTCTCCTCACACCATTTCAGGCAAGAGAGGTGTTATTAATTTCACATCTTTGCTGGAAAATAACTGAGGCCAAGAACTATTCACACTTGGCTTGGTGTAGTTCCCAAGTTTACCTCATACACCCTAAGCTGAAGCATTGATCAAGCCATGGCTCTGAAGATCTGTGGCTTTTTATGATGTACCAAACTAACACAGGCAGTAAACAAATGCTACCAGGAGGACAGGAAGGAGCTGAAGGCTTAAAAAATGCTTTCCCAATTGCACTTGTAAAAAGACTTTCCAGTGTCACACCCATGTAAGTCTTCAGTTCGGAAAGAGAGTAGAACACACCAGCGGCAGAATTGCTTGGGTTGAATTGCCCGAGGGCCCATGCAGGATCAATGGGCACACACCAACCCCAGATGTAAGCAATGAAGGCTGTTTTATCTACCTATGTGGTGTCATGGTTGTCTTGTATGCAGTAAATGAGTACAGATGTTGAAAAAACAGAAAGAAACAAACGATTTCCCATGCCACATTATCTATTAAGACAGAGAAAGCTGGGAAACAGACAAAAAGCCACAGACATTTCACTGCCTACAAGAAAATGATTAGTCTATACCACTTCCAAATAACAGGAACTAATGACAAAGATTCAAATCATAGCAGTATAGGTCTGGAAGAGCAATGGGCAATTATTGTATCTCATAGACAAGGGACACAACTGTGATGGACATGGCTTAAAGACACATCTGTGGCACATTTATAGCTCCATTCCTGGTTCCCAGGCTTTAGAAAAACCTAGAAAAGGCTAGTGTTCAGACCATAGATGTCAAGTAGAGAAAGACAAAGTCTGTTGTTTAGGCTGAGCTATGGACCGAGTGAGGCCAATGGAATTCGTTTCTCATTTAGTCTTAAGGTGTCTCTATTGAGAAGGACCATAAGCTAAGATAGCCACTTTCTAGACAGGCCTGACACAAACAGAAGTCTGAGAGTCTATGTGTCAGGTGAGACAAAACAAAGAGGAAAAATTAAAATAAGGCTGAAGAAATCAATTTCTAATGTGTCCCAGAGAAGTTCAGGGTGCTGAATGGAAACCTACAAAGTCCAGAAGTGGAGGAGAGGTAGGGCCTTGCCTTTATGAAAGCTCATGGCATTATCTCCTAGGTATTCCCTCGGTGACTATAGGGCATCAGGTTTAAAGAGAATACTATGATTCTAGTGTTGACCATTAGGTTTTATTATAGGCTGTTGCTTTGGGGTGTGTTGTGTTTGGGGTCAATAAATGAAGTAAAAGAGGGCCATACTGCAGTATTTTTGAAAAAGTTTTAATTGAACCAAGGTTAAGGATCTGATTGGATTTCAAATAACTCGTGTCAGTGTCAGAAACTTTATTAAAATAAAAGTAACCCACAGCTCTGCTTTCTGTAGTATTCTCAGTGCTGCGGTGGGCCAGCCACCCACCGTGTCTGGGAGGTGATGGCGTGACACATCATACTGTGCACTGTCACTGCCAGTGTTTCCCCCGTCAGAGCAGCAGACTTGCTATTTGTGTCATTCTTTTCTTCAGATGACTGTCCCTACACTTCAGTCACTATGAGCTCTCCATCCCAGAAGCAACAAATTTCCAGACACATGTGTCCATTGAGTAGGAGGTGTTTCTGCTCACTTGTCTCTGTGCCACCTTGCTAGTGGCTTTATCCTAGCATCAAGTCTCCATGTCAGTTACCCCAATGGGTCTAAAGAGTGCCCATGTGAAGAAATGAGCTTCCTACCCACTCATTGCTGGCACATGCCCTATTCCTTCACTAAATTCTGGGAGCTAAGCTTGGGAAGGGATATCAATTAGACAGCCTGTCCATTCTAATCTCCAGCTCTTCCCATCCTGTTGGCCCTCTGATGCCATTCATTGTGAAGTGTACCACAAACTTAGCAACCAATTTGGAAGGTTGATGGAAGAGACACTACACATCTTCTTGAAGATAAAAAGGTACAGAGTAATTATAGTGCTATGAAAATTGGAAAATATAAAACAAAACCCAGAATGGAGAAAGTGTGTATTTGCTAATGGGTACAAATGTCTAGTCCTAAGTATCTCCCATTTCTTTGCCCAAAAGAAATGGTTTTATTCTTTTTCCTATCTGTACTCAGGAACTATGATATTGATATTTTCATTGTGTTTTAAGTGGGACACACATCCTCTTATTTTGACAGGAAAATGTCATTTTCAAAGGAAACCTTGTAAATGAAGTTTTCCTGTCCCGACCACCCAGTCACAAATAGCCTACTCAGAAGCTAAATATGAATAATAAATGCTCAGTCAATAGCTCAGGTTTGTTACTAGCTAACTTTTACATTGAAATTAACCCATATCTATTAATATACATATTGCTACATGGCTTGTGGCTTTATCTGTACTCTAGCACAGGTGGCTTTACCTGTACTCTTGCCTCCTGGGTGGTTGGCTGGAGTTCCCTGACTCTGCCCTCCTTCTTCCCATAATTCTCAGTTTGGCTTTTCTGCCTAACTTCCTTTCCAGCTACCAGCCTGTCATATTTTTATCAACCAATGAGAGCAATATATATTCATAGTGTAGAAAAGGATTGTTCCACAGCAAAACACTTTGTATTCTCCTTTTAATCTCATCTGAGAATCTATCTGCTCATATGTTGACAGGCATGTGTGGTGTTTTTTTTTTTTAAATGAATTGGGTTGATAAAAGACAGGCCATCAACATCTAGAACAACATGACACAGAGCTCTTGTCACCAAAGGCTCTCTGTCACCCTCACTGACACCACCACTCTGTGTCTCAAGTGTGACTTGCTGCCATGAAAACAGGTCTACTAGCCTCTAAACAGCCTATGGAACTGTATTCTAGGACACAGCTGTATAGACAAGGGGTCACATGACGTGTCTGTCCACTGCTTTTCATCTTGGCTCAAAGGTCACCTTTTCAAGGAGGCTTTTGGTGACCATACCACACTATCTAAAATTGTGTTTCGCGGGGTCTGCCCATTCTGGATACCTTCTAGTCTGTCATGCTTACTTCTACTTTTACCAGAATTAGTTGTCTTTCCTTTGTTCATTTTCTATATGCTATGGAATCTGAGTTACACTGCGGGGTGGGAGGGGGAATCTATCAGTTTGTTCACTATAATGTGTCTAGAACTTTTAAAAGAACTTGGTATATAGCTGAACAAACAACCCTTGTGGTATGATTGTGCATCCTTTGGACATATGCCCAAGAGTGGTATTGCTAGGTCTTGAGGTACATTGAGGTACCTTCCCAATTTTCTGAGAAACTGCCATAATGATTTCCAAAGTGAACATTTGCTCAACGATGTTCATAGCAGCCTTATTTGTAATAGCCAGAACCTGGAAACAACATAGATGCCCTTCAACCGAATAATGAATAAAGAAAGTATGGTACATTTACACAATGGAATACTTACTACTCAGTGGAAATAACAAAAAAAAATGACATCTTGAAATTTGCAGGCAAATGGATGGAACTAGGAAAAAAATGGTGCCAAGTGAGGTAACCCAGACCCAGAAAGGCAAACATGGTATTTACTCACTCATAAGTGGATATTAGACTAGTTGTAAAGCAAAGGATAACCAGGCTACAATCCACAACCTCAGAGAAGCTAGGTAAAAAGAAGAACCCTAAGAGGGACACACATGGCAGGCCTCAGGAAGGAGAAATAATTAAGATCTCCTGTGTAAACTGGGAGGGGAGATAGAAGGGAGGGATGGAGGATGGGAACATGAGGGATCAAGAAGGCTGAGTTGGGGGCAGGAACTGAGGGGGAGAGCAATGAAGAGATATTTTGATAGAGGGAGCCACTATGGGGTTAGGGAGAAACCTAGTACTAGAGAAATTCCCAGGAATCCACAAGGATTAGTGGAGAGGGTACCTGAAAGACCCTTCCCCTCTAATAGGATTAGTGACTATCCTAATTGTCATCATAGAACCTACATCCAGTACCTGATGGAAACAGATGCAATGTCCCACAGCCAAATACTGGGCTGAGCTCCTGGAGTTTAGTTGAAGAGAGGGAGGAGGGATCATATGAACAAGGGGGGTTAAGATCACGATGGGGAAACCCACAGAGACAGCTGACCCGAGCTAGTGGGAACTCACTGGACTATGGGCTGACACATAGAGAACCTACATAGGACAGAAATAGGCCCTCTGAATGTGGGTGACAGTTATGTGGCTTGATTTTGGGGGGTTGGACCCTGGCAATGGCACCAGGACCTATCCTGGGTACATGAACTGGACTTTCAGAGCCCATTCTCTAAGGTGGGATACCTTGCTCAGTCTTGATACATGAGGGAGGGGCTTGGTCCTGCCTCAACTTGGTATGCCAGACTTTTGACTCCCCAAGGAAGGCCTTACCCCCTCTGAGGAGTGGGTGAGGATGGGGGAACTTAGGGGAGAAGAGAAGATGAATGATGGGGAACTGGGGTTGGTATATAAAATGAAAAAATTTTAAATGAAGTATCTGGTATAGAGTAAGCATTCAACAAACATGTTCTTATGAATGAGTGAATGAATGAGTGAATGAATGAGTGAATGAATGAATGAATGAATGAAACATTCTTTATGGCTGCTGTTTCTCTGAGTCACTAATTGTCAGTCCAGTGTCTGTGTGGTTGTTTGGTTTATCCATTCTGTCTCAAATCTTGATCACCCCCATCCTTACTATTGCCTCCACAGAACTGTCTTAGTATTGCTTCCACAGAACTGTCTCTGAAGCATGCACTTCATTACATTATTTCCAAATCCAAAACCTCTTAGCCTACTGTAGCCCCCACCTGTAGGATCTACACCAAATTATTTTCTACAGTATAAAAGACTCGGTGGGAGTCTGGGGGGGGCATTCAAGCCGGAGCCACCAGCTCAACCTGGGTTTGAATCAGCAACAGTCGAAACAAAGCCAAGCAAGGGCATGGAATTCTAACTCTGACCCACAGTGGAACTCCAGTCAAGGCCCTATCCCATGCCATGTGGCTGTGGTGGACAGAAAGCAGCCAAATGTAACAACCAGGAGCCTACCCAGCACCATAGGCACTATAATGACCTCCTTGTGATGAGGAAGCATGGCCCAGCCCTGTGTCAAGGCAACCAAAGTGAGACAAAGCAACCCACATGCAGGCCTGGGTCTGCCCACCCCAGGCTCTGAAGAGAAAACACAGGCCCACCAGGTACCTTACAGCACCAGTGAGAAGAAGGCCACTATTAGAGTGAGCAGAAGTACTGCATTGTGTCTTATGGGGTGTTGGAGGGGGGAGAGAGAGACAGAGACAGAGGGAGACAGAAAGAGAAAGACAGAGACAGAGAGTGGTTCAGGTCCTATGGACAGAGGCAAATCTGAAGAGACAAGAAAAGAAGCAAGCAGACTTAGAGGGTGAGGGAGAGGATCCCTTGACCAAAGGCAACAGGGAAGTAAGCCCTGCACTCTGTCTGGGCAGCACAGCAGAGTTGACCCTGTTGATGAGAGCACAGGTGAGCCAACTCTGAGGACCTGAGTTCTAGATCATAGGAGACCTAGTTCTACCCCTTATCTGCTACATAGCAATTTCGGCTGGGGAGAGATGCCTTTCCCTCCTGGGCTCATCAAAGCCTGGGGCAGGTGGGAGAGCTGGCCTTGTGGTCATAAGGGTGCTCCCCACCTGCTCTCCCTGTATTCAGGGAGAGCAAGCCCTGCACCTTCCCTGAGCAGCACAATGGAGCCAACCCTGTTGGTGGGGGCGTGGGTGAGCCAGCCCCAAAATAGTGAACAAGGAAGAGCTGTCTCCATTACTCATCAGTTATGAGACGGTGTGGGCAGGGGAGGGTTGTCCTCTCCCCACCCTGCACATCAATGCCTGGAGCAGGTGGGAGAGCTGGCCTGTGATCATAAGAGCAGGAGGGCTGTCCCTAACCCCCAACAGCTGCAACATTCAGGAGAGCAGACACTGCACCTCAACAGGGCAGCACAATAGAGCCAACACTGTCTACCCCGAAACTGTGACCACAAGAGCAATCCCTGTTACCCATCTGTCTTGTGGCAACAGGGTAGGGGGGAATTGCCCCCGCACCTGCCCATTAACCCATGAGGCAGGTGGGAAAAATGGCTCTGTGGTCATATGAGTGAGAGAGCAATCCCTGACTTCTATCAGCCACAACACTCAGGAGAACATGCCCTGAACTTCTCTTCAGGGCAGCATAATAGAGCCAACATGGTTAGAGCAGATGTAGGTGAGCCAGCTATGAAATTGTGCCCATGGGAGAACTGTCCCCATTTTCCATCTGGTAGACCAACCCTATAGCTGCCTAGGCCCTCACCCGGGTTTATGACTTGGCCTACTCCAACATCCATCCCATCTACAGTCTGCTGGAGCACGTGAAGGGACCTTATCTACAGAGCCAAAAACAGACCACAACATAGGACGACAGAAGGATGTCCAGGAAGAATTCTAGTGAGGGTGATGGGGAATATCCTTCTGTGTATGTTTATCTTATTGTTGAATAAAGCACTGTTTGGCCAATGAGGCAGCAAGTTAGGTGGGACTAGGAGTCGAGGAGGATTCTGGGAAATGTAGCAAAGAAGTCTTGAGATCCAGGCAGGAAGTAACATAGCAGGCAGACTCCATATATAAACAAGGGCAAGAAGGAAGTTGTCCCTTTCGCTCTTCCTCCTGCTCTCTGTTCTGACCTGCCATGTGATCCAGGGATGAGGATGCCAGTGGAAGGTGTCCTACATAAGATAAGTCTTATAAAATATATAGACTTATGACAATTAAGACTGAGCTAGCAGATGAGAAATCCTAGTCATTGGCCAAGCAGCGTTGTACCTAATATAAGTCTCTATGTGTTACTTGTGGGGACCTTACCACAGCAGCTGGTGGAACTCTGGTGCCCTGGCAGAAAGCGCCCACATGGCAGCAGGACTCTGGCAGCTTGGCGGAAAAATTTATTGTTATAGTAGGGGTCCATCAATGAACATGTAGTGAAGACCAGAAGCCTAGAACCCAACCTATAACTCTTTGCAATGAACACTTGCAAGTAGAGATGCATGGAAAAGGGGGTATATGCTGTAACTTGTTGGATCACACTGCAGCTTCCATGATGAGATTTTTAATTCCTTCCTTTTTTTACTTTTCTCATTTTATTTTCTTCATTTTTTTCTCTTAAGTTTTGTTTTATTGGGAGGCGTTCAGAGGTGTAGGGCAGATGCAAAGGGATGGGGAATGAATGGGATCAAGATACATGATGTGAAAAACACATAGAATAAATAAATAAAACATGAAAACAGACTGTGTTTGGGTATTGCTGGCCTCTCCTATTCTATCTAGAATACTCCCCCTCTGTCTGCCTAGTAAGTACCCTCTCCTTCTCTAACACCTTCCAAATATACTAACCACTATATTCTACCTTCGTCTAAGGTGATTCACAATATCTCACCCTACTCTCTCCTTAACCCAGAGAAACTCTCAGCATTGCTTCTTATTTTAAAAGCCATTGGTGAAGCCTTGGTAACTAGTTTGGTTTCTTTCCTTAATAGCCTTCCGCATGCCATGGACTGGGCAGAGACGAGGAAAAAGCGGTAAGCAAGTGGTAGATATGTCAGGGCTGTGGCTCTGAGTTGGGGAGTTCTTCATACCTAAGATGCCAAAGAAAGGGCACAGTAGACAAGATAGTGATAGGAAGGGAATGTGGAGGAAGATGAAGCGAAGCAGAAAAGGGGCTCCAGTGATGGTTTAAATAATGTACGTGGTCAATCCTAAACAGGAATGGGAGCCATCAAAAGATTTTAAGACAAGCCCCCTGCCTGAGTTGCATACTAAATGCACCATTCTGGGCACATTCTCATCGATGGTTGGAAGGGATAACCAGAGAGAACAAAGATATTTGGGACCCAAGCTACAAATGACTGACAGAGATGGAGTCGGCTGTGGATCTGACTGTGCAGATTGAAGGTGAAGTTGAGGGATTAGGTAGATATTATTCAGTCACTCACTGGGCACGCCCTGAGAGACTCAGTCATCTATAATGAAAGCCACTGTCTATTTCCCTGCAGCCTATCACTAACAGTGTGGTCTATGGACAAGTATCACTTCTCCTGACTCATTAGAAATGGGGTCACTTACTGAGAATCTGCATCTAGACAAATTCTTCAGAGGACCCCTGGGAACATTCAAATTTGAAAAGCAGAGTCCCAGTAGACTCAGTCTCCTACTATCACACTAGGAAAGTTGGTAAATGAATATATATATATATATATATATATATATATATATATATATGTGTGTGTGTGTGTGTGTGTGTGTGTGGTGTGTGTGTGTGTGTGTGTGTGTGTGTATGACTATGTTTTCATAGGTACGTATACACGTAGCACAAGCTCATTTTAAGACTCATACAAATGGACTAATAGGGAAAACTACAGATTCCTAAATTCCCAGTTGAAGATAGTTGAAAAATAGTAATTTTTCCTGTTTTGTAGAAGGGCTGCCCACAAGATCTACAGGAGAAATACTTGTTACACTTTCCAGACAATCATCACTGGGTAAGACAGAAGGAACAAGAATAATACATTGAAGTTTGTCATAAGTGCATAGGAGTGGTACCTAAATTCATCTGCTGACCTGTGACCTCATGAATGTCCTCAGTTAACCAATACAGGAAGTTGACCAATCCATCAACACAGTGCAACTGCACTCTTCGATTCTTCTTATAGCTCTCCAGGAAGGACTGCTTAGGAGAAGCCAAGATAAGAGAGAAACGCAGTGGCCACGTGTTGGTTTTGAATAGCAGCACAGTCTGTTGACTGACCTTTTCTGCCCTTTAATTTGCTTGAAAATGAGTTAGCAATCAGGTTAATTGAATGCTATCTGGGAGGGGTGTGTGTGTGTGTGTGTGTGTGTGTGTGTGTGTGTGTGTGTGTGTGTGTGTGTGTGCTTGTGTGTTTGTGTGCTTGTATGTGTGGTGTATTTCAGAGGCTCACACTTCAGGAGCTCCTGTGTTCTGGGTTGCTGTTGAAAATATACCCCCCACTGGTTTCTGGGTCCTCTGGCCACCCTGGAACTCTGCCCATCTAACTTGCTGAGATATGTCTGTCATTTTTTGACTGGGTGTGATTCTATCAGCCCAGTGACTTGTCAGGTCCCCAAGAAATTAAAAAAGGAAAAGTCCAGATGGTGACATTTGTGGTGAAAAAGAAAAGTGTCTTTTTCAGTCAAGCTGCCTTCCAATTATTTAAATTTATACAGATTTTATTTATTTATTTGCCATTTTCTCTTCTAAAAGGAGAAAGTTCTGGGCCTGCAAACAGGTTGCCTGCAGCCCTGGATCACTGGTACAGGGATGCTCATGGCTGGGACGTGATTTATAGCAAAGCTGAAGAAAGGCACCGAGTCTCTCAGGAAGCAAACCCTGGGCTCTGGGGATGACTGTATACTAGTGTCCTCTCATGTAGTAGTACTTCTCATCTCTCCTTCAGAAGATTTAATGCTTTTAATTCTACAAAAGCCAGTGATATTCTTTGAGGGGTGTGTGTATATTTCCTCCCTCTCTGTTGAGCCTGCTGCATGCAAGGCCCTATAAATGCTGTGACTAATGGGAGCTATCAGTGAAAGTGTGTGAGTTTCAAGCACTATTTTAAATGCTCTATATGCATTGCTTCATTTAATGCCCATAAAAACTAGGTGACACATGTGTACATTATTATTTTCATTTGTTTCAGGTAATAAAATGAGAAAATGGGTTTCAGGAGGTTATGTACATAGCTCAAGGTCACAGGTGAGTAGGTGGCAGGTCCATAGTGGGAGTCAGGTCATTGAAATCACCAAAATTCACACACTAGCAAACCCCACAGCATACTCTCAAGAACTGATGAAGAAAGCCTGGGGTTCTCAGTGGAGGAAGAAAGATATGATGGTCCGTCAGGGAGGGTGACAAGAAAGACTAGCCTAAAGGGAGTGTGGACACTAACTGAATTAAGAGGGGCAGCAAAGGCAGCTGAGCTGACGGTAAATTAACTTACGAGGAGTGATTACAGCAGTGTTCGGGAAGCTCTTATGCTTTGAGTACAGGACACATGTAAAACTCAAGTATAGAGGGGCCAAGAAGCCATGACTATAGTGAAAGGCATCTGTCTTCTGAGCTTTGGCATTTATGCTTGTCTTAGACTTGGGGACATTTTAAAGCAGGAAGATGATGTAATTGCGTACACATTTTATTAAAATCCCTCTTTATCTGAGTAGGAAATAAACTTTATACTTGTGTTTATATCCTCTTGTCTTCCTGCTTGCAGCTGCCTGCTCCTCCTTTGTGGCAGCAGACTGACAGGAGCTGGATCTTTGCATATAACTGATTGCCAGCACTCTACCCTGTGCAGTCAGTCTTAGATTTTAGCTTTGGCCCCAGAAATTCTGACTAAGAACTGTGCTCTGGGAAAAGTAAACAGCTTTGGTAAGCACAGGGAAATTACAGACATTCTGTGAGAGCTAATAAGGACGTAGGTAAGGAAACCCATCCCTTTCTTCCTCAGGACAATGTCCATCTCCAGCCAGCTCAGCCTAGTTCCTATACTAATTCTAACTTCTTTGAACTCAGGATATTTGCCCTAATCCAAAATTTCAAATTCAAATTTTGATATATTATTCTTTCCTTCTAAACTACTCTTTTTCATATTCAATTTTTTGTAATTGTTTTAAATGAACAATTATTCATTTTGTGTATATATGTGTGTTCGTACACACACATGAGTGCAGTGCCCAAGGAGGCCAGAAGAGGACATCACATATTCCAAATCTGGAGTTACAGTTGGTTGTAAGCCACCCAATGTGGGTCCTAGGAACCCAAATCAGGTCCTCTGGATGAGCAGTACATGCTCTTAACCAATAAGCCATCTTTCTAGTCAACCCCCCTTAAAAAATCATTGTGTAACCCTCTGCCCTCCTAATTCAGCCCAGATTCAAAGCCATTCTAAAAGTTCTATCTTTCCATACCTCCCAGTGGAGCAAACTCCTATGCATTGCTAGGGAAAACACAGCAGGCAGCTTTGAGGGAAACCTTTTCATTAACCCATCTGTGAGTCTGATGTTGACAATAAAGACTTTTCAGATTGAGTATGCGACAGATGTGTTTATCTTACTTTAGTGATGGGGATTTAGCACTGTGGTTAATGGAAATGTCTTCCCATAGCTTTCCCAACAACCCTACCACCACCAACACCCCACCACCTCTACTACCACCACTAACCACCATAACCATCACCACCACCATCACCACCACCACCACCAACAACAACAACAATAACTACCAAAGTACATTATTCTTGATTGCTAGTCAATGAAATACTGGGCAGGAGAAAGCCAGATTCTTGTATATGTTAAAATGACAATCCACTCCCCTGACAAAATGTGAGATGTTCTGCCCTGAAGCAGTTACGGCCTCAGTTTTGAATATTATCCTTATTCCTACTTATTTTCCTCAGTCTCTAAATCATAAAAAAATCCTTGAACTTTTTTTTTTTTTAGTCAAATGAAGCCTTCTGATAGGACATGATCCAAATGTGCTCATTTTAAGTAAGAGAGGGAACCAAATGTAGTTAAGATTATTCTATCTGGGGATCACTAAAGCAAATCAGCTCCCAAGTGGATAAAGTAGTAGGAAGACATGGATATATTTTAGCCTTCATTCTTCTCTGAGCATATCTCCAGGTCAATGATTGCTCTAACAAGCAAGGCTACTAAGGTCAACTTATGTCCTTCTGTCTTAATTCTGTTTCCAAATACTCATATCTTTAGAACTATGATATAAACAGGATATTAAAGTGAAAAAAAATCTAAGATGACAGATACCTTGACTGTCCCACTAAAATTTTGAAGTAGGTGTAAATCATGCTTTAAGATCCCTATCATTAAAGACATGAAAGAAGCATTATGCTAATGATGAGGGCCTTCCCATGTCATGTTACACCAACAACTTGATATGTACCCTGTGAGACCATGACCTTGTATCTGGTGTCCATTTGAATAATGCAAAGGGCAACAGAGGGAGAAGCTCTGTACCTCTTTGGCAATAGAAAATTGCTACTGCTTCCAGCTTAAACTGTGTACCAAATACTGCACCCAAAAGTATGGAGAGAGGATTTCCCATTCCCCTGGAGTACACAGGAGTCGTTGGAAGAAACAAAAGTAACCCACAAAAATGAGTCATCTGAAAAGATCATGGGAGCCCCAAGAGAGATGGTCTATCTGCAATGGAGCCTACAACAACAATGTGGGGGAAAGACCTAGTGGAGCCAGGATGTACAAATTGTGTTCTGATCAAGGTCTGATAATCTATCAAAAGAACAACTTGTAACCTCTTCTTAGGACAAAGAACATAATGAATCTTAGCTGATGACTAGGCATATTCTGCTCTCATTGCCTTCTTCTCCCCTGTGGCTTTAATATGGTATTTAGAATCATCACATAGGACAGGACCAAAGTGGTATCAATATCCAGGGGGAGAAAGGGTGAGAGGAAATTCCATGCCATCTTCTGTGTTTTGACTTCCCAAAACCCCAGCACAGGAAGAGAAAATAATTAGACTTTGCATGAAATTTTCAATGTTTCAATGGGCATACAGAATCAGACACTTCTGTGAGCTTGAACCTCCTGGTTTTAGTATTATTGACTGAGGATACATTAAGCAGGAAGAGCTATGAGACAACTAAATGTGAACCATTGACTATATATAAATGAAAGCCAAAATTACTTAGCTTTTATTGTCAGCACATGGAAAATAATAAATAAACAAATAAATATAAATAAACAAATGTGAAATTGTCATTAGGAAAAGGCCTATGGGTTTCAGGGAGATCTTTTTAGATGCAAACAATGTGGTTAGTTTCTATGTTTACTACAAACAGAATGAGACTTCAGGCTTGAGAGGAACAAATTGATGAAGTGGATTTTAAGAGGTTCAAAGTAAGGAGATTTTTTTTTAAGGGAAGAAATTACTTTCGGAAATGGGACATGACATTGTCCTCTGAGATTGGAACTAAATAGCTGAGGATAGATGATAATGTAAATTTGGAATTTGATGAAAAAATGGAGGGAGTTGTAAGAAAACATTCTCATCTAGTCATATTGAAAGATGCTCAGTGCTAGCAATTAAGTACTGGGTCTGACACTGTGGTGCCTATGAAAGCAGAGTTCTTAGAAGCTTTATCAGATGCCTCCAAGATAAGCACTCCTGGCTTATCTTTCTGACACCATATGTTCCAATCTATCAAGGCCCATCTTTTCCCTTCTTCTTCCTTTTACCACAGCTTTTGGATATCACTAATTAGGATCCAAGAACATATATTAATCAAACAATGTCCAAAGAAACACATCATGAAAAATTGAGATGCGTAGTAGGGTGCTTTGACATAGACCAACATAGTTGAGAAGAATGGGTACCATGGAACAGAGCTAAGGGTACTTAAACCTGTTAATAGAAAATGGTCTTTACATATACCAAGGTCAAGAAATCGTCCTGAGTTTCATTAAGACAGTGTGATTATTAACTTGATAGTATGTAGAGTTATCTGGAAACAGGGCACTGAGCATGCCTGTGAGGGATTTTCTAGATTAAGCTAACTGAAGTGCAAAGACTCACATTCCACTAGTTGGGGTAGTGGACTGAATAAAACAGGGAAATTGGGCTGAGTGCCAGCAACTGTTGCTCTCTGCTTCTTGAGAACAGATGAAACAAGGCTAGCTGCCTTAAGCTCAATGACCTTCCCATCAAGATGGACTATACCCTCAAAACTGTGGGCCAAAAATAAATTCCTTCTTTCCTAAAGTTGCTTATGTCAAGAATTTTGTCACAGCAACAAGATAAGTAACTAATACATGTAGATGAAATACTGCATTTTCTACATAATTATAGTTTCTCAAGAGACATACTTGTAGGTGGAAGCCAGAAGAAGGAGACTAGCTAACTAAATCAAACAAAATAACTACTGAGTTTATTGTCATGTATGTGGTCACTGAATCTAAATCAACCATTTTGCTAAGTAGCATGGCTTTTCAGTCTCAACTAACTAATATATGTCAATCTATGACTTTATGGTTGTTTCTAACATACATGGGACTAAATTGGTCAACATTGTTAGAAGCAGGCCAGTCATTATTTGTACTCCCCCCTTCCTCCCTCCATGTTTGGTATCTATTCTTTTGAACTAATTAGCAGGCTCATTCAGGTTAGCCCAAGTTTGGTGTTTTAGAAACAAGACCCAAAGTTGGTTAATCTATGAAAAACAGAAATTTACTTCTTATAGCTTCAGACGCAAGAAGTCCAAGAACAAGGCCCTAGCAGTTTTTACTGTCTTAGCAAGAAACTGCTTTCTGTTTCTATGATGATGTCTCTAGTGACTCATCTTCCCAAGAGAAAGGTCTCTGTCCTCACAAGACTGTAGGGGGAATGGCAGTTGAGCTGACCACTGTATGAACATTCATTTTTAAGGGTTTTAATCTTATTCACAAGGGAAGGAAGTTTTGTGACCAGGGTGTCACTGGGATTTTAGTCTGGACTCCCCAAGGTTCCCTGGTCCTTGTGGTCCCTGTCAAATGAACAATAGAGGGGAGTGTTGAAGATAGGCAGTGTTTATTATAGGGCAGAGTCAACCACTGTCCTAACTGATGGTATGGGTGGGCTTTTTATGATTTTCTATGACTATTAACTTGATAAGATTTAGAATTAACTGAGATGAATCTTGGCCATGTCTGTGAAGAATTATCCTCATTAGGTTAGTTAAAA
The DNA here is from genome assembly GCF_003668045.3 of Cricetulus griseus. Taxonomy (NCBI): domain Eukaryota; kingdom Metazoa; phylum Chordata; class Mammalia; order Rodentia; family Cricetidae; genus Cricetulus; species Cricetulus griseus. The sequence goes on from NC_048596.1 coordinate 35,069,312, forward strand.
TGGGAAGACTCACCCAAAGTTTTAGGCAGCACCATTCTATAGGCCCAGATCCTGGACTGAATGAAAAGGGAAAGTAAGATGAATAGTAGCACCCGTAACTATCTGCTTACTTACAGCAGACGCCATGTGACCAGCAGCCTTGTGTTCCTGATGTCTATGATGTCATGTCCTCCCTACCACAGTGGATGGCCCCCAGATGGTGAGCCCAAATAAACCCTTCCTTCCTGAAGTTGCTCTGGTTAGGTGTTTTGTTGCAGTGATGAGAAAAGTTTCACTGCACTCTGGAACAAGTATATTTTCCTGAGAGCCTTGTGGTGGACTGATTGATGCTTCTGTTTGGATTGATGCTTACAAGAAGGGGCAATGGGATGCCTTTGTTCTTTATCTGAAAGCCTCCTGCTGGATAGTATTCTTACAAGGCTTTGAGTCCCTGTCACCAGCTCTACTACTTATCCTTTAATGATCTCTTAGGCAGCTCAGGATGTCATGTTCAGGGTCACAGATGTGACTCTGATTCTACTTTGCTCAGTAGTAATTGAAGTTCCACTGTCCCAGCCTTTTATTTTTAGTCTGTTGACTATGAAAGAGGAGTCTAGTTTCATGGTCCTCCAAGCATGTTAATATATATCTATCTACCCAACATAATTACCTTTTCAAGGGACTACTTATTAATATCTCCTTAGTAGTTTTAAGAATTTTTTATTTTACTTACTATTTAGGTTTGGCAGGATAGGGACACTCTGTCACTAAGCTGTCTGGTTGGTCTTGGCTTTAGGTTTTACAATTTATATTTTAGAGGTGACACCTAAAACCCTCACATTCTTCCTGTACTCTTGAAGGGCTCTACAGGGTATTATAGCTTACATGTTAAGTTTGAAGCTCATTTATACCACTTCAACCTTTTTGGAATTCTTGCTATATGAAAACACCCTACTAGTTACTGGGGAACAGATGATCAAATGGACATCATGTCTCTTCCTAATGAGCCCATGAGGTCTTTGAAAAGAAAGACATAAATCCGACATGCACAAGGCAGACAGTATAGGCTATATTGGGCCAGCGGTCCCTTCTTGAGTTTTCATGTACCTCCTTTAAATTAATTTCTCAGATATGTTTTCCTTAAGGCAGAGACTATGTTTGTATTTTTAGAAATCCTCTTTTAAAAATGTATGTTAAAATGTTAGCAGTCTCTCTGTACTAACAATATACTTTTTAAAGTAATTTATCTTTCAGATCAATTTTAGGTTCCAGACCAATTCCAGGTAGGGATTTGCTACCTGGAATGGTATGTACATCATTGCACACATGCACAGCTCCCCTCCTATCAGAATTGCCCAATGAACTGACCAATTTGTTACAACTATAAATCTAAGAGAGTATACCATAATCACCTAAAAGCCATGCCCCCCTCATTACTTTTTATATACCTTCTAAGACCTGAAATTTTGAGAAAGAGAGAAGTCGCTTAGATTTTTTTTTTTTTTCAATTTGGATAGATGAAAGTGACTACTTAGTAGATTTCTGGGCATTGGACAGACCATGATTTCTCAGATACTTTACTATGCCTGGTTTAAAAATCTGCTTCATGCTCAGCCAGGTGTCCCCTGCTAGACAAGTCTCTGAAATGTAGACCCTCAATGCAAATTGCATTTCTTTGCGCTCCCAGGAAAAAAAATCATTCTAATTTTTGGACTGTTGTCGTGCTACTCCACATTCAGTGAACTGTGGCAAGCCCAGGCATGTTGATTTAAATGGATTCTGTTGAAATGTAACACTAGCTCTCCAACACCTGTTTGCATTTCCATACTGACTCAATAGAAAGGAAGTGACATTTTCATGCAGAACGTGCTCAATAAGGTCCCACTTTTAGGCTTCTGATTGAGGAGGGAGAGGCAGATTCTCTTTAACTTCTTTGTAATTTGTTCATTCAGGTAATCTTTCACTCATCCATCAGGCTGGGAGCACCTGCTCAGTACCAGGTCCTGTGGGTAGTCACTGGTATGCAAACTGACTACTCCTGCAGTAGTAGGGGAAAAACACACACACACACACACACATTAACAAAGGATTTGCTTCTCCTGAAATTGATGCTGATAATGTCCAGGACAGAAGGCCAGGTGTGCTTTTGCCAAGTGACTTACTTTGTTCTGGTCATGTAACAAATGTCACTGTTAAGGATGTGGATTCTGGAGCAATGCTACCTGTATTCAAAGGACAGATCTGTCAATTACTAACTATGTCACCCTGGTAAAGTGATTGCATTTCTTATCTGTAAGATGGGGACAATGATGGTATCTAGTCAGAGTATTTTAGAGAAAACTAACACCTGGCAGATAACAAGTATTCGACACGCATGACACATGTGTTGGCTTTTATTCTGGTATTTCTGCATTAACACAGATTATTTGGGTATCTGACACAAAGCCCTCTCTCTCCCCTCCCCCGTGTGTGTGTGTGTGTGTGTGTGTGTGTGTGTGTGTGTGTGTGTGTGTGTGTGTAGATGTGTTGTATATCTTTGTACAGGTGTATTTTGCTTACTCATTGAAGCAGATAAGAATGAAGGATTTTATGTACTCCCCTACTCCCCTTGTCATTTGCACCCACGTCTAGTATTTCTAAATAAATTCTAAGAAGATTCTTGCTTGAAGTTGGAGAGAGGACTGAAGAGAGACAAAGGAAATTCCAGAAAGGCTCAGGACAGCCAGGACAGAATCACAACAAACCATACAATAGTATTCCAGGCAGTCTGAAAATCCTACTGGAAGGGTGGATCTGCGACCTCCAGCTCATTCTGTCAATAAATGAGTTAACTTCCTCTAATGGGTAAAAGTCTATTATGCTTTGTTTCTCTGTGTCCCACTTCCTGTGACAGTTAATCCTCATGGTCATTTTGACTAGATTTAGAATCCCTTGAATATTAGTGACACACACCTCTGGGTGTTTCTGTCTATGAAGGTGCTTCTAGAATTGGGGAAGACTCACCTTGAATGTTTGGCTTCTTTGAAATCAGTCCATAGCCTACCCGAAGTTATTCCGTGTTGTGTAAATTCATACTGCTCTCAGAGACTCCATTTTACCAGCAGCTTTGGACACCATCTTGAGGTGAAGTGACCAGATCCTCACCCAGCCCCCTGTTTTGGCAGCCATGACAGGCTGCAGAAAAGACCCCACAAGATGTAAGCCTCTGACTCAGCAACACTTGCTGAGCTCCTGACATTCCCTAATTACTGGGAATAAACTACTAGATATCCTCCATGTGGCAAGGAACCAATCAGAAGTTAGCTGGAGGACTCTGGAATACAGAGCATAGCAATAGCTCTGGGGAGGGCCTATAGGCCATAGCAACCTTGTTGCAGTTGCAGCTGCAGCTGGCCGATCAACTCAGGACAGGTTGCCCAAGCCCAGAAGTGCACCAATCTTGAGACTGTTGTGGACCCCAGACACTCCCCTTGCTCTACCCCAATATATTCCCTGCCCACTGCTTCTTGAGGTCCCCCACCTGGTCCCTGCCTGCTTTAACCAATGTGTTGGATGGATGGGGAACAGAGTTAACTTGTAAAATTGAAGACTCTTTGCTTTTGCATTAGATTGGGTTTCTTGGTGATTTGGGTATTCAGAGTTTGGGCACAACAGAGGGTGGAGGACTGACTCTGCACCTGAGTGGATGTACGAATGGCATCATCTGCTTGGCACTATCCACACAGCACAGACTGATAAATGCTATATTCTTGGGAGTAGACAAGGTGAAGCCCTATGATTTAACAGAGTAAACTGTGAGTGTAGGAGCATATGGACATAGTAAAATCGTATCAGGAAAACCAGGCTCAGGAACTCATTGAGCACACCAGAGTGAAAAGAGAGGCTTCAACTCTCTTGTCTAGACTTCACAGGCAGTGCTATGACGGTGATGGCCTCACTGCCCTGACATTTGTCCACTGATAGAGAACTCTACCCTGTCTAGATCCATGCTACTGATAAGATTGGTTCATTATCACAATTCCACAGACTCCTCTACATTTCCATCAGTACCCAAGTTCTGGTCTCTTAGTCTGCCTTGAAAAATTCTTCAACAGTTTTTAGTCACTCTGTAGTCTACAACAAAATATTCATCCATGTTTCTGACATAGTAGCCTCAAACAATCACTCTATGAGCTGGAGGCCTACAGAGACTGAAATCAGCAAAAGAAAAATGTAGCCAAGTGCTGGCATTCCCCATCTCAGCTAGATGCCTACCAAGAAGCACAGACTAGCCTCTGCCACATGTTCCCATTGTCATGACCAATCAAAACAGCCCCTCGTCTTCAGTTGTTTATGACAAGTATTTGGTCAGAGCTATGTAAAATGTTGACTAATGCTGTTATACTGGCATCGGAGACCCATGGAGAGAAAGTTATTTCCTTTTGGTCAAAATAATGGAACCTATCTGTTGGGGAGACATACCATTATGTCTTTTTTTTTTCTCTCATTTTTTTAAAATTTAAATTAGAAACAAGATTGTTTTACATGTCAATCCCAATTCTCTCCCCCTCCCCTCCTCTACCTATCCAATACCATTTCTGCTCCCCAGGGAGGGTGAAGCCTTCCATGGAGGGATGTCTTCAGAGTCTATCATATCCTTTGGGATAGGGCCTAGGCCCTCCCTTGAGTGTCTAGGATGAGGAAGTATCCCTCCATGTGGAATGGGCTCTCAAAATTCATCCCTATACTAGTAATAAGTACTGATATATTACAAGAGGCCCTAGATTTCTGAGGCCTCCTCACTGGCACCTATATTCATGGGGTCTGGATCAGTTTCATGCTGGTTTCCCAGTGATCAGTTTGGAGATCAAGAGCTCCCCCTTGTTCAGGTCAGCTGTTTCTGTGGGCTTCACCAGCCTGGTCTTGACCCCTTTGCCCATCTCTTCTCTTCTCTGCAACTGGATTCCAGTTCAGTTCGGTGTTTAGATGTGAATATCTGCTTCTATTTTCATCAGCTGCTCGATGAAGGTTCTAGGATGGCATATAAGTTAGTCATTAATCTCATTATCAGGGGAAGGCATTTAAGGTAGCCTCTCCACTGTTGCTTAGAGTGTTAGTTGGTGTCAACTTTGTAGATCTCTGGACATTTCACTAGTTCCTGATTTCTCTTTAAACCAATAATGCTTCCCTCTATTATGGCATCTCTTATTTTGTTCTCCTCTATTCTTCCCCCTACACAAGCTTCCTGCTCCCTTATGTCTTCCTCATTCCTCCTCTTCTCCCCTTCTCATTCTCCTAGATCCCTCTCCCCTCTACCTATGCTCCCAATTTGCTCAGGAGATCTTCTCCCTTTCTTCTTCTCTGGGGGACCATGTAGGTCTCTCTTAGAGTCCTCCTTGTATCCTAGCTTCTCTGGTAGTGTGGATCACAGGCTGGTATTCCTTTGCTCTATGTGTAAAATCCATATATGAGTGAGTGCATACCATGTTTGTCTTTTTGTGACTGGGATACCTCGCTCAGAATGGCTTCTTCCAGTTCCATTCATTTGCCTGAGAATTTCAAGATTTCATTGTTTTTTTCCACTGAGTAATACTCTATTGTGTAAATGTACCACATTTTCTCCATCCATTCTTCAGTTGAGGTTGCTTCCAGGTTCTCGCTATTATAAATAATGCTGCTATGAACATAGTTGAACAGATGTCCTTGTTGTAGGAATGTGCTTCTTTTGGGTATATGCTTAAGAGTGGAATTGCTGGATCTTGTGGTAGACTGATTCCTATTTTCCCAAGGAATGGCCATACTGATTTCCAAAGTGTCTGTATGAGTTGGCACTCCCACCAGCAGTGGAGTAGCGTTCCCCTTTCTCCATATCCTCTCCAGCATAAACTGTCATTGGTGTTTTTGATTTTAGCCATTCTGACAGGAGTAAGATAGAATCTCAGAGTTGTTTTGATTTGCATGTCCCTGATGGCTAAGGATGTTGAGTGCTTTCTTATGTGTCTTTCAGCCATTTTAGATTCCTCCATTGAGAATTCTCTATTTAGTTCTGTACCCTGATGGGGACTGTACTTCTGTGTATGTTCATCTTATTGATTGTTGAATAAAGTACTGTTTGGCCAATGAGGCAGCAAGTTAGGTGGGACTAGGAGTTGAGGAAGATTCTGGGAAATGTAGTAAAGAAGTCTTGAAATCCAGGCACGAAGTGTCATAGCAGCCAGACTCATATATAAGCAAGGGCAAGAAGGAAGTCTTGTTCTTGCCCTTTCCGCTCTCTTTCTTCCTCCTTCTCTCTGCTCTGGAGTCACCATGTGAGCCCAGGAAGACAGGCTGCCTTCCACAGGCATCCTCCATATGATTAATCTTGTGATTAGGGTTGATAATTAAGACTGAGCTAGCAGATGAGAAATCCTAGTCTTGGGCCAAGCAGCATTTGTACCTAATACAAGTAAGTCTCTTTCTGTTACTTGGGACCTTAACGTGGCAGTTGGCAGAACTTGGGTGGCCTGGTGGAAAGCGCCCATGTGGCAGCAGGGCTCGGGAGGCTTTGGCGGAAAGACTTCTTGTTACAGTACCTCACCTTCTAATTGGATTATTTGGTATTTTGGAAACTAGCTTCTTGAGTTCTTTGTAAATTTTGGAGATCAGCCCTCTGCCATTTTGTCTCACTGACACAAGTTATGATCCAATTGGGATTAACAGACATCTATAGAACATTCCTTCCAAACACAAAGGAATATACCTTCTTTTCAGCACCTCATGGAACCTTCCCTAAAATTGACCATATACTTGGCAACATTTTGTAAACTTCAACAGGTACAAAAAAATTGGAAGAATCCCCTGTGTCTTATCAGAGTACCATGCTTTAAAGTTATAATTTAAGAACAACATAAATTGTAGAAACCTACCAACTCATGGAAATTGAACAATGTGCAATAGCACCATTTCTGGGTCAAGGAAGCAATAAAGAAAGAAATTAAAGACTTCCTAGAATTCAATGAAAATGAAGACACAACATACCCAAACTTATGGGAGACTTTGAAAACAATACTAAGAGGAAAGTTCATAGCTTTAAGTGCTCACATGAAGAAACTAGAGAATAGCCACACCAGAGAATTGACATCACAACTGAAAGCTCTAGAACAAATGGAAGCAAATCAACCCCGGAAATGTAGACCAGGAAATAATCAAACTTCGGGCAGAAATCAATAAAGTTGAAACAAAGAAGACAGTCCAATGAATCAATGTAACAAAGAGTCAGTTCTTCCAGAAAATCAGCAAGATAGACAAACCTTTATCCAAGCTAACCAAAAGGCAGAGAAAGAACATGCCTATTAACAAAATCGGAAATGAAAAGGGGGGACATAACAACGGACACCTAGGAAATCCAGAGAATCTTCAGGTCATACTTTGAAAACCTGTTCCACAAAATTGGAAAATTTAACGGAAATGGATAATTTTCTGGACAGATATCACTTACCAAAATTTAATCAAGAACAGATAAGCAACTTAAACAGACCTATAACCCCTAAGGAAATAGAAGCAGTCATCAAAAGTCTCCCAACCAAAAAAAAATGCCCAGGGCCAGATGGCTTCAGGACAGAATTCTATCAAAAATTCAAAGAAGAGCTAATACCAATACTCCTCAAATTGTTCCATACAATAGAAACAGAAGGTTCATTGCCAAACTCTTTTTATGAGGCTACAATTACCTTGGTACTCAAGCCACACAAAGACACAACTAAGAAAGACAACTTCAGACCAATATCCCTCATGACACATTGATGTTAAAATACTGGCAAACCATTGTGCCTTTTAAGGGTTAATTGTGTTCACAGGTCAATTACCTGGGGAAGGGACCTCCTTCAGGAAGACTGAGTCATATGAAGCCACGATAAAGAAAGGGAAGAAATAATTATCTCTTTAATGAGATAACATGCCTTTCCTTTCTAGAAACCCAGTTCCCTGTGCAGGTAATGCAGAGCCTCCATGAAGTACTGTTAGGTTCTGTCTGCTGTTCTGAGTCAGAAAGTCACACTTTCCCCTTTTCTTCTCCTCTGTCTCATTCTTTCAGAAGCTGACCAGCACTCAAGTATGTCTTTTCTCCTACTTTAGACTTTTCACTATTTTTTAGAAGCCCTCGCCACTATGTGGTTGCTCCTCTGCCATGCAGCTGCTTACAAATGATGTTTTTCTCTCATCTTCTCCTTTACTCTCTTCCAGGCATGTGCAAAGATTTACAGCTTGCCTACCCTTTTAAACTCTAATAAAATTGCCTTGAGTTATCTTCTATGTCTTAAATTATTTTATTAACAAAAGAGACCAAACTCCAAAGAGGGTCCCGATTTCTCTGCTAACATGTGGTAACTCTGATGGAAATATCTAAAAATTTCTGGCAAGAATAACCTCCCCAAACAGTTAGCTAATAAACTCAGACATTTCTGGAGAGAGTAAACAACCAGGGGTCAAACAACCTCCTGATCAGAACCTTTCTGTAGGCCAACAAGAATGAGTGGTGAGCTGGTGGACATCAAAACCACACCAAGAGAAATGATGACTGCAAGAGTTAATTACCACTCAAGTTGACCTCCTGGTTATGGGTAGACTTCCCAGAAGCCCCAAAAGTTTGTGTTTGTGATGGCTGGCAAGATGGCATTTGTTAAAGGCCTTCCAATCCACATGTCTACTTGCAGCTATTGATATTCTTTTTTTCACCAGTCTTATTCTTCCTCAAGTTATTGGCTCCATTGGATAACTTTAGAACTGGCCCTTCTACAGTTAGACCTCTATGAAACAGGCATCATCTTACACTACTGGAAGCTGTAGACAACAAAGAACACTGCCCAGATGAGTTCAGCATCATACAGCTAGTTAAGGCAGAGCTAGATTTTTAAAATTATATCTAGTCCTCCTCCCCTCCCCCAAATGTTCATCTGTTCTTGATGAGGGAAAAATAGATCAAATTATTAAACATACTGATCTTATTTATCTAAATGATCTTACTCTATCTATGAAGTAGTGGGAAATAGCTACCAAGCACTGAAAATTATTTATATGTAAGTAGAAGGAATACAAGTGGTTTTTATCCTTCTTACTCATAAAGATTATCTCTAAGATTTTCTACAGTTGAAATACTTGCTTTTGTAACAAAATGGCACAACAAATGCCATTCTGAACAAGGAACTAGGTTATGAACATGGTATTAAATTAGGAGTTCAATAGAAAGAATGTAGTAGCCAAATTAGTCTTAATTTTCCTCAGGGTCAAATGGAGAAATATAATCAAGTGGCCTCTAGAAACCTTTATATTTTAACTCGGTGTCAAATTCCCAGGATCCCTCAAAGAAAATCTCACTGAAATTGTAATTCAATCCACATGTCCTTAAATTTTTATCTGCCCCACATTTATCCTGGATTTTAGTCACTAGACTCCATTCAGTTTCTGTGCAAAGGAATTTGCTGACTCCTGGATTTTTCCATTCTAATTGACTGAGATGACTCCCTCATCACTGTGAAACACAATTTAATGCAAATGGGAACATCATTCAACAATAACTATAAATTTATGACATTAAAAAATTATGGTTGGAAGTTTTGTTACTCACTGTTTCTGGAGAGCAGCCATGGGGCCTTGACAGACATCTTTGTTTCTTAAACCATGGTTGTCTAATCTGTAAAACAGGACATTAGACTAGACTTGTACTGTCTTAATTGGATGCTGAAATTGAGATGGAAAATTAATTAAAAGGAAATATAATTAAAAGTTAAAATTTCAGCTCCTTTGACAAACCAGAGACATTTGAAATGTTTGATATCTGTATGTAGCTGGTGTCTATAATAGGAGACACCTTAAATATATTCCCACCCTCAGTAGGTGACAAACACTACTGAATCATTAAATTAGTTCTGAATAGATTGAGAATCCTGGTTTAGAGATGGGAACTGAAATCAGGGATGTTAAGATGACTTGCCCAAGGTCATGTGGCACTCCAAGACTCAGATTATGACTTTATTCAATCTCAGGATTTCCATGTATATTATATTCTATAGCCCACCTTCTAAACAGACATACCTCCACCCCCTTGGTTCTAGAGAGGACCTAGCTGCTAACTGCCATGTGGGGTCTCTATGGAACCTCTGATACAAATGTGACTGACAGAGCAATGGTTTCTGCACTGAGCTTACAGTGTAGTTCAGATCAAACTTTGCAAACTTAAAAAGTACAGAACAGACCATTTTTAATCCATCTTAAATATTTTAAAAATATATACAATAAGCAACAGTATATATTTTGGTTAACCATATATCAAGACAAGAGGTGGGAAGAAATGAGTAGTTTTTAAACATATTTAAAATTTTATTTGAAAGAAAGGAGCTAGAGTGGTGTTTCAGCAGGTGTGTTTGCAACTCTTCCAGGAAACCTAAGTTCAGTTCCTAATACCTATTTTTGAGTTGCTCAAAAACTCCTCTAGCTCCAGCTCTAGAGGATCTGACACCTTTTTATTGCCTATGTTACCACCTATGAAACATGTGGCACATAACTACTAAACATATATGGATACATGTAAACCAAAACACATTTTTATAAGAACCATTTTAAATATTCTTTAGCAATATTATGCTTGTATACAATGCCTTATGTTAAACTCACGCTTCAAAACTCTATCTTATACTCCTCTCACTGATCTTCTTCCTGTAGCCCCACTCCTACTCTCATGTTTCTTTTCTTTAAAAATAAATCAGGCCAGGCCCTATGGTAGTTTGAATGTAATTGGCCCTCATAAGCAAGTAAGGAGTGGCACTATTAGGAGGTATGGCTTTGTTGAAGTGAGTATGGCCTTGATGAAGGAAGTATGTCACTGTGGGGTGGGCTTTTTTCCTATGCTCAGGATACTACCTGGTGTCTCAGTTGACTTCCTGTTTCCTGAAAGATGTAGGATTCTCAGTTACTTCTCCAGCACCATATCTGCCTGAATGCTGCCATGCTCCCTGCCATGATGACAATGGAGTGAATCTCTGAAAATGTAAGTGAACCACCTCAATTAAATGTTTTCCTTATAAGAGTTGCTGTAGTCACAGTGCCTCTTCATATAATAGAAGCTCTAATACAGGCCCCATGCAGGCAACACAAGTTAAAGACTCTGTTATAACCACCTTGTCATGTGAAGATAGTAATATTTTCACCCTTCAGCTCCAAGTTCTTCTACCCTCCCCTCTCTACTATGTCCTTTGAGATTTGGAGGGTTGAAATACTTGTTCTGTGTGGAGCCAGTTACCCAGGTGTCACTTATTCTCAGAACTTTGATCAGTTATGAATCCTTACTTTGACAACTACCCACTGTCAAAAGAGGCATCTCTGATCACAGCTGAGACCTGCCTTATTCTATAAATAGAAACATTAAGAAGGCAACTTATCTACATTTACATTTGCAAAACCATGAATAAATTCTCTCAAAGGGCTTGAGGTCTCTCTAGCCATAGGTTCTCAACAAGCTCAATAGTGCCAGGCATGTATTTCCACTCATTGGGTCTGCCTCAAAGCCAATCAGGAAGTGGTTGGTTACCCTTATAACATCCATGCCATTATTGTACCAGTGGGTATATCTTGCCAGGCAGTTCACTATTTTAGCATGCAGGATTCATAACTGGGTGTGATCAATAATGATTCCTCTCCTCCAATATCTTGCATAGCAATATACAATACTATGAACACTAGCCAGCAGGAAGCTTTGAGCTTAGCTTAGTTTCTCTCTGTCCTATACATGGAATGTGTGATGGCTTTATCAATAGAGTCTTACTGTCATGTTCTGGTGGACATCCAAGAGCAATGAGACTAGCTTGCATTGTTTTGGTCATTTCTGGGTGCTGCCTAACCAACAATTCACAGGGAAACATCTTGCATCTGGCACTGGGATTTGGGGTTTGAAAACTTAAGACTTCTGACAGCAATGTTAACCATTGATAGAGAGCACTTACATCATGGAACCTTTTTCAAGACCATATATTTTTAGTTAACTTGTAAAGTCGTGGGTTTCTATATTACTCTTTCATACATTTTTAGTCTTGGTTGACCACCTCTTTGCACATTACACTTCTGATATTTTCCTTTTAGCCTCACCTCCCTTAGTGTTTCTTGTGTCTACTTTCATATTAATGAGTACTATTATTCTCCTCTTGCCTCTCCCCCACAGCCGTCTTGATTTCATTCTTGCTACCTTCCTCGATTGATACTCACTTGAGTCTAAGGTCTACATATGATGGAGAACATACGGTATTTGTTTTTCTGGGACTGAGTTAGACTACTTCACTTAGTATAATATTTGTCTTTCTAGGACTGGGTTAGACCACTTCTCTTCATACAATATTTTCCAGCTCCATCCATTCTCCTATAAATTTAACTTTTATTTAGTTATGAATATAATTTCTCTCTGTAAATAGGACATTTTCATTATCTCCTCACCAGATGATGACCAACTAGGCTGATTTCACTTCTTAGTTACTGAGAACAGGGCACAAATGAAAACATGTATCATAAAGAGTCAAAGACTATTTTCCACTAACTGCTCTTTGCCTATCTCTTCTCTCTAGAAGAGATATTGCTGGGATAAAATACTCTAACCAAAGGCAACTGAGGGAGGGAAGAATTTACTTCACTTAGACTTCCAGATCACAGGTCATCACTAAAAGATGCCAGAGCAGGAATTCGAGGCAGCATCCTGAAGCAGAAGCCATGGAGGAGTGCTGCTTTCTGGCTTTTTTACTGGCTCATGCTTAACTATCTTTCATATATAGCCCAGGACTACGGCACTGTGGAATAACATGCACAGTTGTCTGAGCCCTCCTGCATCTAACAACAATCAGGACAATGATCAAAACAATCAATAATCAAGACAAAGACATTCTCACAGATCAATCTGATCTAGGCAACTCCTGAATCCAGGCTGAGTCAAGTTGACAAAGCTAACTAGGACACTTTCTAAAGCAAGTCCATGCTTCACTTTGATTAATAGAGAGATTATATGAAAGAAAAATAATTATGGTTTTATTATTTTATGATAGCATATATTACTTTCCTGTCTGAGGATCAGTCTCTATTCTAAAACTCTTCCTTTTATATGGCTCATTTGCCAAAATTGTTATTCTTTTGCATGACTGATTTTCCCTGTGTGTTCCCACCAAAGTGTTAGCACAACTGGAATACTCCCTATCAAAATTCTCAAATATATATGAGTTGATAGATGCATCTTTCTCTTAGTTTTACTTTTTATTCTCATTTTCTCAGTGTTTGTCTTGAATTTTTAATGTTGTTGCATGATGTTGGAACAACACATAGGGCAGTTGGGCTCTGAACATAGTTTATTAAATGAATATTTGGACATATTCTCAAAATAAGATGCACCTAGGCAGTGAGGAGGTATGCCGATAAGCAATTAAAAGAATTACTGTATACCAGAAAAAATGTGCAAAGGACAAAAATCTGATGTAAACAGGTAGGAGATCTTGACATTGGGTTGGAAAATCAAGTTACATAAATATAAAATGGGTGATCAAAAGCGGTCGTCAATCCAGACTCAATACAAGATTCTATACTTTTCTTTGTCTCATCCCATGCTTATGTCTCCCAACTGTGATCCTTCCTGTGGTCTAACCCTCTGGTTCTACAAATGGTGAGATGAAATGACTTGCTCATGCCCCCCTCCCCTTTCCTCTATCTGGATGTTTTTTCTTACTGTGCTAAGTCCTTGTGCTACTTTCCTTAGGACAAACAAGGAAGCAAATGACTGGCCCCTGAATTTATAAAGGACTCATGTTTCAGTTGAAATAGTCAGCTGTTAAGAACTCAAGCAACTATGCTGGAAGCTCCAAACATCAGGTGTCAGTAGGTATGGCATGTGAGATCTTGAAGCTTCACTCTGGCAACCTTGTGGTTGACCACCAAGATAGAAGCAATGCCTATGACATTCTTTGGCCACATCATCGTCAAGAAGTGGCCTTCTCTTTATTGACAGCATATCGGGTTTCATCACTTATTATAAGATCAATTGAATTTCCTTGTTTTCTCATCTCAGAGCCAAGAGAGTTGAGAAGAGGCACAAGTAGATTCTCTCTCCTAAGAAGTGCAGCAGCCCTACTTCTTTTGTTTCTCCATTTTTTAATTAAAATTAGAAACAAGTTTGTTTTACATGTCAATCCCAGTTCCCTTTCCCTCCCCTCCTCTCCTGCCCCCCAACTAACACCCTATGTATCCTATACCCTTTCTGCTCCCCAGGGAGAGTGAGATCTTCCATAGGGGGTCTTCAGAGTCTGTCATATAGAGGGATACTCCCCTGAGCCTAGACACACGGGGAGGACCTAGGCCCTATCCCAAAGGATATGAAGATCTACTTCTTGAGTAGACATGATACCATCCCATACTCAGTAGAATCTGACTCATCTTCAGACAGACTTCTCATACTCTCTTCTCCAGGATGGTCCATCAGAGACTTCTCCTGTTCTCTCAAAAGGCTGGGTGGAACACAAAATCTTGTGATCAGAAGCCACATTCTAACAACAACAACAACAAAAACACCACAGGTTTCCGAGAGCAGAGGGAAAGCAGGCCCTGGTCTAACTGCACCCCTGGGATGGTGAACTTGAAAAAATAATTTTTCTTAATCACTGGCACTCTCAAATACCTTTGGTTCCAAATTATTGTTCTGCCTCAGAAACTCCATTTGCTTGATGTCAAGTGTCTGTGATTTAAGTCTGTAAACTCACTGGAATTCAGAGCGAGGGCAGTAGCTCTTCAATCCTGCCAGCCTCTATATCCTGGCACGTGTGTATTTGTAATGACAAACCGACAGTGTTTCTGTGCATCTCTGTGATCCTTCAGTGCGATGGGAAAGCCAATCTGAGCTCTGCACTCTAAATCACATTTGGAATAGGAACATTTACTTAGCCAATCTTGTTCCTTTCACCATTCCCTCATGGAGAAAATCAAGCCACTCAACTAAATTACAAATCCCTGCCTTGTGTAAACACATTGCATGTGCCATGAGCTAGCTAATGCTGACAGGGTTCAGCAAAGGGGCAAATGTGTGTTAAAATTAAGAGTAACAGAATCCATCATGGGACTACTTAGAAATATTCTTAAAGACCAAGTCTCTGATAGGTTTTACTAAGTATGAAACGTCCCCTGATCTTAGACATTCCACATGTCAATATACTGCCATTTTTAGGAAGCAAGAGGATTGGCCCCGGAGAACAGTAAGAGCTGAAGGGTTTGACTCCTAGAGAGAGGCTATATATCCCAGAACCCAGAAGCCCAGTAGCCCTTTTAAGAGTGCCCATCACTCAATCAGAAATGATTTTGTGTTTGTTTTATATGATTCCAAAGCATGAGAGGACAACAAAATTCCAATCTTGAAGAGCTCGGGGCATGGATCTGGGTGAAGGTCTAAATTACTTTACTTGCTAGTTATATGCTTAGGGAATTGCTCTAAAATATAATACCAACATCTAGCAACATCCCCAAAATCCAGAAATCACCAAGCCTCACAGTGGGCAGAACAATAGAGAGATTGTTAAGTTTATTCTCTTTTCAAACAACAAAGAAAGTGCCTTAAATCAAAGGTGATATCTAGCTAAACAGCTATATAATGTGAGTTGATTTATGCCAATTAACAGAATACTTTAAGTTCTTTCATTTTGCAATGCAATGTCTTCCAGTAATTAGCCTCACTGCTAAGAACATATTTATATATTAAGTCACTACGAACTATTTTAAATTCATATTATGTGGCTGTTACCTATACAAGGAACTGTTACTTTCCTTGACCCATGGCCTACTCATAACAGCAAATAAAAGCTTATAATTTTCTCTAGAAGAGTTTCTTGTAGCACATTCTGTTTAACGACTTTACCAGAGGGTGGGTGCTAACTGTTTTATTTTTGCCTTGTATGCTGATAGAAATGTACCATCTCACTATCTAAAACATAGGTACCCTGAACCAAAAACCTGTGCAATATTTTAAACTTAAAGCCAAGAAAGTTGAAAACAGAAGAAAAGAAATTAAAGGGGGGAGAAAGAAATAGTATGTCATTGATAAGTATATAGTTAAAATCAACTCCTCATTAATTGTAAGATGCCTGGCTGCTTCTGTGCAAAATGAAGAATCAAAATTGTTTTCATTGATCAATTTCAATGAATTGATTCATTCATTCATTAAGAGGAGCTAAGATTTTTCTCAGTATTTAGAGGCAAAATAGTTGAAATAGGGTAGTAACAGATAGAACTAAGGTTCTTGAGAGTAAAACTGTTTTTACAGGTTCCTAGTGTCTTATTTGGTATGGTACATCTGTTACATAGTGCTAAAAACTGGAGTAAACAATGATAAAGAGAAAGCAATCATCTTCACACAGCATAGAGAACTCTACTACAGGATGGGCAAAAAGAGATTCAAGAATGCAAAGCTGGGAAATACGGCAGATGGGTAGGTGCCAAAATTGTTTTACCTGTATCAGAAAAGACAAAATGGCCCAATGTTTGTCAAAGAGATTGGTGTAAAACTCAAATGTAAAAACATAGCTGAGCTGTTGGACCCAATTAGCTGAACTGTTCAATGAGCTGAACTGTTGCAACCAAGAAAGTGGAAAGCCAGTGTGACAACCAAGGCCTAGAAGCCAGTTGACAATGTGGAATCCAGAAAAATTTAAAGAATTTGGAATATAAGGAAGCCAGGGTAGAAGCAGTAAGTCTATGAAGCAATTCCATTTTCAGGGTCTCTTCTCAACCCTCACAGTCAAGGAATTGTTCCTGCCCCTTCCTGGAATAGATGTCCCAGGCTGAAAGAAAGCAATCCACACTTTGTCAAAGGCTGGTAAAGGGCAAGCCTTGGGTACCCTCTCCCATTATAAGGGTTAAAGTAAAGCATCATTAAGGGAAATTGGGTCCCATTGGCTGTCTTCCCATTAAGAGCTGCAACTGACTGGCTCCTTAAAAGACTGACAAACCAGGAAGAGACAACTGGGCTCTTTTGTGAATAAATGGGCTGAACCAGGGGACTGTCACACTGAGAAGTCACCAAACAAAATTGCTAGGTATACAAGGATCCTTGTATATGTCAATATACAGAGTAAACCAGCACCTGCCCAGGTAGCTAGTGCCCATTCTTAAATATTAATCAGCAGGTGAGGACCACAAGGCATTCACAGGAAGCATCTATTCTGTCTGCAAAGACAAAACCAACCAATAAGAGTGAAAAGGAATAGACGTAGCTTGAAGGAAACAGGCAGTGTGTGGGACAGAAGAAAGGAGCAAATAAGATCATCTCAGATTGCTGGAAGAAGAGAGGACAAGAATGGCCCAGAATGAGAAATGAATAAAGATCCAAAGAGTTGCATTTTTTTAAGGTACAGTTAACAGCTCATTTCCATGCAGCACTTAGAATATAAACTTGAGGGAATTCCCCTGTAATCGGGGCAACAACACAGAGAGATGGGAATCAGAAGAGGAAAATCTAAGGAATCAAGAGGGCTAGTGTCATGTGTCAGGTGTCAGTGATGAGATCCAGAAGGGAAAATACAGAAGACTAAAGGAAGAAATCTACTGGAGTATTTTCATAGATTTGAAGAGCATGAAACCCAGGCATTAAGACAGCAGAGCGAGCTCCACAGTGGCCATGTGGGAAGGGAGGTGACTCAGATTTCAGCACTTAGAGCCAGAACTGAGAGCAAGTCTCCAGAAATAACACTTTAAACTGCAGGCAAGGACTGAGTGATCTGAATGCAATGGACTCTTCAGTCAGACACTGAAGAAAAAAAAGTTCAGAGTCATATTGCCAAGATGCCAGTTTCCATCACAGAATCCAACGATTGCCAAATAGCTAGTCAAGAATGTAGATATGCCTGTTCTGGGAGGGGAGGGGTCAACTGCCATCCACTGGGAGCTACTGGACATGTTACTATACTGAATGGTGCTACAAAGCTAAGAAAAAAGCAGAGGCTCTGGGCAGCAGACCAAACAACAAAAAAAAGACTCCACCAAGATGGAGGCCTAATGGTCTCCACAAAAGCCTGAGAACAGCTGTAGAGAAGGCTTAAAGAAGCCCCAGTCTTCATAGGAGCAGAAAGACAGAGTTGTTGGCCTTAAAAAGAAACACACAGGTAGATAGTTCAGCAGCTAGGAACCCTTGCTGAGCAAGCATGAGGAGCCGGGTTCAAATCCCTAGCACTCTTGCAAAAAGTTGGGTGTAGCTGGGCATGTACTTCTCACCCCAGTATTGAGGGAGATGGGAGAGGGGAAGTAGGAGGGGCTAGAAATAAGGATTGTTGGGGCTTTCTGGCTGTTTCAAGGACACTTGTTGCCCCTGTATTTTAGCTACTATGAATAGTGATGCTATAAACAAGGTTGTAAGAAAATTTCTTTGAGATTCTCTTTTTAATCATTTGGATAAAGAGTCAAAAAAGAAATTGCATTCACTACTACTGAATGTAAAAAAATAAATAGATTAATTGTTAATTTTATTAAGTATTTCAAAAGTCAGTCATATAGTTTTCCATAAAAGACATGACATTCTACATCCCACAACATTTATTCCATGATGTTCAGATAGTTGTATGAGATGATATCCCATGTGGTTTCATTTGCATGGCTTTGAGATGTAGTGACATTAGTGTCTTTTCCACATCAGTTTGGCACTCTAAAACTGTTTGTGGGAAATGGTTAAGTTCTCGGCCCGTTTTTAAAATTGGGTTGTTTGTGTTTTATTGTTGTTGAGCAACAGAAGCTTTGTTTACTTTCTGGATATGACATCTTAGCACATGTGTGGCATGAAATATCTTCTCCCATTTGGGGGGTTGTCTTTTTAGTCTCTTGATTGTGTCCTTCAATTGCACAAGCTTTGATTTCGAATCAATCTAATGTTTGTAGCTTTGCTATTGCAGCCTGTGCTTTAGGGCATCATATCCAAGGACACAAAGGCAAGTCTAATGTCATGAAGTGTCCCTCCGTTGTTCTCTGAGGATTTTATAGTCTCATTACTATAAACTATAAGTTTGATAAACTTTAAGTATATATATATACATATATATATATGTATATATATACAGTTTGAATATATAATATATATATTAAAGTTATATACACATATATAAAATATACTTTAGTGGTGAGGTGGGGGTGTTTTGCACGTATTCTCCCTGCATGACTGTCTGTGCACCAATGTACATGTCTGGTGCCCACAGAAGCCAGAAGGGAGCATCAGATCCCCTGGAATCAGAGTTACGGGCAGTCATGAGCTACTGTGTGGGGCTTGGAATCAAATATGGATTCTGTCCAAGAGCAGCAAATGCTCTTGACCACCAAGCCATTTCTCCATTCCCCTGTAGTGTACTTTTACATCTCTACTCTGATTAAAATGTTTACTCTGTTTACATTTAAAGCAATTACTTCCTATCATCATTTTGCTAGTTGATTTATTGACTTCTGTGTGCCTTATTTTCTGTCCCTCAGTTCCTCCTCTTCTTCCCTCCTTTGTGTGCAGTTGGTCATTCATCACAATGTGCTTTCATTCCCTTCTTACTTGCAGATTCTGTACATATTTATTCTGTTGTTACCATAGGGATTTCCTGCATGTCCTCCAGTTACAATAATCAGTTGTAAATGGCTAACAACAGCAATCACACATAAAATGGTATTCCTATGCAGATCTACTCCCAGTTTTGTCACTGATGTCACTTATAGATTTGTATGCATTTGAGTCATATGGTCCCATAAATAAATATTTACATTTTTATGATCTTTCCTTATAAATTCCAATAAAGAGAAAGATTCTAATATGATTCAGATATGACATCCAATGGCATGAGCATGAAGCTGCTGACCCCCAGAAAACACTGGAAAATGACTGCAGCTGAGGAACAACAGCCATTTGACAGACTGCTGTTGCCTTTGGTGAGAGCTGTGACTCCATGCTTTTGTTGATTAGATATCTCAAGTTCTTGTCCAAGATCTGGTGACAAAAAATTATAGCTTGTCATAGAATAAAACTGGGATTGTCACATCTCTGAGATGTTTTAGGAAAGCCAAGGTGGAAGGATAAACTGTTTATCCACACAGGAACCTGCATGAAGCCCACCAGTGGGGAGTGGGTGGGAAGTAAAGGTCTGTCTGCTCTTGACAGGCATCTCTGTCCTTGATAAGATCCATGAGTTTGTGCTTTCAATGAATCCATTCCTAATGAATGGACAGTTTGAATGACTAAAAGTTAAGATTTATGGCAACAAAAGACTCTGAAAATTTGAAGATCAGTAAAATTATCCAATCTGAAGAACAAAGAGGGTAAAAATTCTTAAGCATTTTTGTTTATTGGAGACAGAGAGGTGGGGAATGCCAAAGTCTTAGACACCATTGGAAAGTGAGCTGTTCTCCACTGCACAGGAGGTAGAAACCGGGTGGAGTGGAATAAAAATAAAAATATTGAAAGAACTAATATCTGCAAGCATTGTCTGCACTCAAATGTTTATAGCAGGTTTATTCATAAACTCCAGCATCAGACCCAATCAAAGCCTCCTTCAACAGGCAAACAGATGAATACCAGAGTGTGCCTCTACCATGGAATATGGTTTAGAAGCTTGAAAAAGAGCTAGCAAGCTCCAGATCACGGAGAAGTCTCAAATGCAATTTGGAAGGAAAGGAATATATTCTGGGGATGACTCTACTAGAATAGTTCAGTATTTAACATTTGGGGAAAGACCCAACAAGAGAGACAGTAAAAACACGATCAATGGCCAGGGGCTGTGGATAGATAAAATGATGAATGTGCCCAGGGGACATTTTTAGGGAAGTTATTTTGGATGGTATTATATCAGCATGATCTGTTAAAGACTCACAGACCTGATATAGGTCTGTGAGTGAATGCAAATGCACATTTTCAAATTCAGGCAATACACTAACTGTAATCACGAAGGGTACTCATGTAAGATGTTACTCACAGAGAACCAGGCAAGAGAGAAACACATTAATTAAATGCACTAAACTTCTCCAGAAGCACCTTAAGTGTGATGAAGGATGACATAAACTAAGCCATAACTCGGAATGTTCTCAGTCAACTTGTGTGCGCGCATTGTATGTGTTGTACTGAGGAGAGCGATGACTTATGAAAACTTCCAGTTGGAAATTTGAAATGGACAGTGGAAACCACTGGAAATGAATTCCTCTTTAATTCAAGAATCTATGAGGAGATATGTGACAAGTTACTGGATTTGTCCTTTCTCTTTCCTAAAAGCTCACCCAACTCTAATCTGCCACATGTGCATGTTATCTTTGCTGCTGCTATGTGCCATGACCCAGGAAACGGCAGGCCCTTTGATATTAGGATTCAGGGAGTGAGATGTGAAGGGCAGTGTGAGACATGAGTGTCAGAATGTACAACAGTGTATGCAATGGGATTCCTAGCCAGGTATCAAGATGGGGAAGGTTGGCAGGGCACCAAACCCTTGTTTCCAAATAATTAGGATTTGGATTTCAAACTGAGTATGTATGTGCACTATTTTGACCAGAATAGGGGCTGGGACATTTGGAACTCAGCAGTACTATGTTTTGTCTCTGTATCACTGTAGATTGAACAGTCCTCTTGGTAAGGCCATTTCTTTTCAATAGGTCATCTCCAATATTTCTTCTTGGATGTGGTTCTCCATAGTAATTCTTCAAAGAAAGTCTCAAATAAAAGAGCCCCTAGCAAGGTCCACAGTTGTCTGTGACCTGAAGTGCCTGTGTTGTCTAGGGTTTTTTCTTTCAAACCATACCCTCCTTGTGATTGATCACACTAATTCTTAACATGGATCCACGAGAGCTGGAATCACTCATAGAACACGCCAGACCCTTGGACATTATTTGTTAAAGGAATCTGTGAATACTTAATTAAACAGAGAATGATCATAGATGAATTTAAAAAGTTCAGAAAAATGGATGAAAAAAGTGATGGAACTAAATGCTAGCATCACATGTGCACTTAAAAGATGAAGAAATGAAGACTGCTACTGAGAAAGACCCTGTAAGACATGGTCCCTGCTCCCCACATTCCCTTCCCCCTGTTCCCCAGACTTGAGAACACATACGTAGCAGAATGTCAAAGAACGGCCCAATATGATTACAAAATATGTGTAAATAATTATTTGAAATTATAACTTTTCTAAATACAAGTAACAAAACTAATTATTCTCCTAGATTGTTACAAAAGTAACTGGGTATATTTTTGCACTGTTGCAATTTGATGTTCAATACTGAACACATTCATAAATAAACATAGTTATGCTAGACATCATCTTAATGCATATTTCTTGCTATGTTTTTTTTTGCTAATGACTTGTTACAGCTTATTTTGTATTTATTTCATACGATGGAAACAATGTCAGACAAAGTAACGTAAACTTTGTTCTTGATTTCAAAATGGGTTGTGAAACTACAAAGAGAACTTGGAGCATCAGTAATGAATTTGTCCCAGGAATTTCTAGCAAACCTATAGTACAGCTATGATTGAAAAGCACTTGCAAAGGAGAACAAAGCCTTGAAAATGAGCTGCATAATGTCTGGCAAAGCTGATCCTCTTACAACAGGTGGAGGTGCCCAAGAACTCAACACCAATTATCCAATGGTCATTTGGCAACTGAAGCAAACTGGAAAGGCATAAAAGCTTAGAAAGTGGGTACCTCATGAACTGATCAAAATATTAGTTTTGAATTATCATCTTCTTTTATTGTATGTTACCAAAAAACCCTTCTTAATTGGATTGTGACTTATGTAACAACCAGCTATGACCAGGTTGGAGGTTAGATCAATAAACTAAAGCACTTCCTGCACCAAATTTGTATGAAGAAAATGTCATAGTCACTGTTGGGTGGGATGCTCTACTAAGTATTCTGAATCCTGGAAAAACCACCATATCTGAGAAGTATGGTCCTCAGTTGAGAGATGCAATGCAAACTGCAATGCTTCTATTGGTCCAAAGGAAGGCCCAGTTCTCCAATGCTCATCTACACTTCCCACAAGCAACAGTTTGGAACTTGAACAATTTGAACTACGAAGATTTGTCCCCTCTACCATATTTCTCTGATATCTCAGCACTTCTTCCAGAATCTTGACAATTCTTTGCAGGGAAAACATTTCCACAACTTAAAGGATGCAAAAAATGTTTTCCAATAGTTTGTTGAATCCTGTAACATGGAGTTTTCTTTTTTTAAATTATTTTTATTCTTCTCTCTGCGCATTTGTGTGTGTGTGTGTGTGTGTCCATCCATCTATGTGAATGCAGAGTGTGTGGAGCCCAGAGAGGATGTTTGATCCACTGGAACTGGAGTTTCAGGCAATTAAGTTGTCACCACATGACAAGGGTGCCAGGAACCAAACTCAGATCCTCTGAAAGAGCAGTATGTGCTCTTCACCACTGAGCCCACTCCAGCCTTTGAAGCATGGATTTTTATGCTCAAGAACAATCTTATTTCTTTTTGGCAAAATATTAGGGTAATGATGGCTCCTATTGTGATTAGTGAGGTATACTTGAACATAGTTATAATGAATTTAAATTCATGGCTCAAAACTGCAATTTCCTTTGCATCAACCTAATAAAGTACCTAGCAGTTGTCTACCTATTTATCTATCTAGCCACCCATCTAGCCATTTGTAGCAAACCATCTGACCTATCTAAATAAAATTTTCCTATTAATTTACCATCCTTGCCTTTATTGTTGTAGAGGTACAATATGTTTACTAGACTGGTTTGTGGCTCATTGCCATGTGAATATGGATGCCTCTATGGGGTTGTTCTCAAAAACTCTCACGGACTCACCTTAGTGGTGTTAGGATAGTGTTGGGACAGTTTACACCTCTTCAGCAGGAACATGTGTTATATTGCTGGGATAGCTGAAAGCATTTACAATTAAGAAAGTTATATGTGTTGGTCCTATAACTTTAATATATACATTGGCTCCATGACTTCTACCAATCTGGTTGCAGATTCATGTGTATGCAAATTAGCAACCGTAGTATATTTGCACCCATGGGATGTGGCATTTCACTAGGCAAAGGTTATGTGATAAGCTTGGCTAGAACTGAGTATTAAGAGTGGGTACTAAACCTTACAGTCCAAACGACCTCACACACTCATTATGTGTAGATGAGAATGGTATCTGCCTACTGCAGTTCAGTAGAATTGATACTTGTGAAGAGGTTCACACAATGCTGACAGCACCACTGGGGAGAGCCACTAAAATTGTGTTTTGTTAGTTTCAGCATTGTTGATACTTCAGAGGCATTGATATTGTATAGGGTTTCTGAATAAAAAGTCAAGAAGAAAAAAAAAGAGTGGGTACTAATAAAAAGAATATACATATATATAATATATATAATCTCATAGAATGAATTGTCAAGAATTTTAAATAATCTAAGTCATAAATTTCTTAATATTTGGTGTGTTGGGCCAAAGTTCTGCAAGACACATTGATAACTCAAACTTTTAAAATTTATTGTGATCAGTGTGCTGCTGAGGAATGCATAATTTGGGAATTTAACACCTGATTAGCTATTAAATGGCTGTCAGGAGAAAATTCTGCAGTAATCAGTTTAGCTTTTAGCCCCTAATTATCACTTCACAGTGGATTTGGGGTGAGATAATTGAGAACTGCAACACTTAAAGGACTCCAGTTGGGCACTTCTTAATACAATGAAATGAATTATTTCTCTACCAGGGTTGCATTTAGCAGGTATTGGTAACAAAGAAAGAAATGTGATAGTGTATGGGATTTCATAAAGTGATTTAAAGTAGTTGATTCATTCATTATGCAATTAAGTGGAGCTCAGCTGTGTATAACTTACCTGGTGTCTAAGTCAAAGAATGTCTTTCAAAACTCCATAAAATTTGTTGAAAGGATTTAACTTTAATCAATGTTTGGAGGTTTGGAGTTGCTGTCTGAACTAAGTAATAGATTCAATCCTAGATATTATGACCTTGAGCTGGTTCATTTCTTTTTGGTTTGTTTGGTTTTTTTGGGGTTTTTTTTTGTTTTTTTTTTGATTTCCATTCTACCCAGTGACCACCTTCCATATATATCCTATTTTCATACCAGCTCTGAGAAGTTAAGCCCTAATAGATAGTTATCACTCACTGCTAGCATGGACTGTTCAACTGAACATGAACTCTGTCCAGTCCTTACACAGTCCTCTTTCCCAGGGTCTTTGCGATTGCTCACTCCAAACACACACACACACACACACACACACACACACACACACACACACACACACACAATCATGCCGTTGCTATCACTACTCTCTGATCCTTTAGAATCATCCAAATTGTTTCCAATCTTTAAAGTTCCCATCAAATCAACAAGTGACAATTGAATGACTTCTCATGACAACACATTAACTACAAAAAAACCAATGTGATTCAATCTCTGCTTTTACGCAATCTTCTAGGGCACATAAATAGACATGCCACTTAGAAAGAGAAATGGCAGGACCAATTTGACCAATTCTGTGTACTTAATACTGGCACTTCATTCATCCCACCTGGAATAAATATCTTGACATTTTCTCAGTTTTTCCTTATTCAAGGAGCAGTGAATGTACTACCTATATATCATATTCCTTCATCTATATCCTGATTTATACAAACAATGTCAGGGAAGTAGGATATGACTGTTTATCTAATGAGCAGTCCACAGTACACTTCTTCACTGAGACAAGAATCCTGAACTGAAATGGGGTAACAAAACTCCTAGTGCTAGAAAACCAACGGTGATCAGTATAACCCAACAGCAGCAATTTTACCCTTGTAAGCTAATTTTTTTTTTAGATCCATACACACACGGGAATGAAGATGTGGCATGGTTCTTATATTTGAGATACACAAGAGAGCAAGCATCATGGCTTCTGGAAGTAAAAGAAGTCTGTCTTATCCTTTTCTGCTGAGATGTTGGTCTAAGTGAAAGCTGAACCTTCACTGGAGACTGAAAAATCTGAATCTACCTGAAGGTCTTGGGAGGATTTGGGGTTTGGGATAATTAGAATTGCTGGTGTCATATCTGTATTCCATGGATGTTGGTTTAAAATGTTAAGGAGTTGGCATAACTCACTTGTCTAAGGGCACTGGGTAGCTGTGGAAGCCACCAGAACCATGGGTGCTGAAACTCTGGAGAGGGAAGGTCTCAGAGATGAGCTGACTCTGTGACCATTTTCACACTGGTGCCATTTAGAGAATCTGGCCTTGGGCAAGAGGTTTGGATTCTGGGATGTGTATCAGCTTCCAGAGAATGGAGAAACAGGCAGAGTTTGGGACTGCACTATAGTGGTAGGCTAGGAGATGTCAGCCTGTGGATGGTTTTTAGTTAAGGACATTTTCCAGGTTCTGGAATTTGCTAGGGAAGGAGGCTGAAAAACTAAGGAGAAAGCTGAAAAACAGAGCAAAATGTTGAATCATTTCATGAAATAGATATTGGGATTCAGTGTCCACCCAAAGTATATTCAAGAAGAGAGAAGGAGTTTAGTTGAAAACCTTCAGTATAGACCAGGAGATCACAGACAAGATGGCCCTTACTAGGAATTCCAACTTTCATTTGGCTTGGCCCCAGGAGGCCAAAACAAGAGAATGCCATTCCTAGTGGAGAAAGAAAGCATTCCTTCCTCTTCTTTCTAGCTTAGATTTCTCTTTTATTTATTCTCTCTGCCTGCCATTCCTGTCTATCCTTTCTCTGCCTACCTATTGGCTGTTCAGCTCTTTATTAGACCAATCCGGTGCCTTAGGCAGGCAAGGTGAAACAAATGCAACACATCTTTATATAATTAAACACACATCTTTACATCATTAAACAAATGCAGCATAAAAAAGTAACATACCTTTACACAGTTAAAGTAATATTATGTAGCATAAACAACTACAACTCATCTTTGCCTAGTTAAAATAACATTCTACAAAGCTGTCATGTTCAGATACAGTAGTATTGCTTTGCTCAAATAAGTTCTGCCAAAATTTATTTGTCTAAGGACTTCTCCTGTTAACAAAAGCCACAAAAGACTGGAAAAGGGGCATTTCACCATGTAGGAACTAATTCACCAGGTGGATACCACAAGCCTTAATCTATTTGCACTAAAACCTTGATTACAATTATGGACCAGTGACAGTCCAGAATCTCATTCAACTTTTCCTGTTAATAACCAGTTCATTGCTTCGTTAAATGGCTGTTAGGACTTTCTGGTGCATACACTTTATGGTTTCCCTGGCTCACCTACTTACCAGGCAGAGAACTAGAAATCATGGTTCTCCCTTTCCTCTATCATTATTGCTATTTCTGTGGTCTAACAATTTCTACCTTGCCTCCTCTCAATTTGGACTACTTGACCTATATGACAGTATCTAAAATTATTCACCTGTCTCCTCATGGTCCTGCACAGTGCCACACCAAAGTATCCTCACTATTATCATATTCCCCTACACACATACACTTTGAAAGATTTGCTATCTGGTAACTATGCCACTCTTCCTCATGTCCTGTGGTTCCTGTACCCTAAAATCATCTTTCCCAGACTCCCAGAAATCTTACCTGGTGTGCTATCAGCCCACCATATATATACAAGTGTCCATTCATTTTGAAAATCATGGTCTGATCTCCCCAACCCTTGGAATTAACAATTCTTCCTCAGTGATCCACATCTCCAACAGCAGTTACTCTGTAGTCTTTTTCATGTCTGTCTGCATTTCCCTTCCATCATCGAGCCCCCTTGAATTGGACTGATTTTCAGAGTCAGAACCATAGCTGGTTTGTCCTTCTGTCCCCAGGATCTAACACAAGGAAAAGTTTATAACAGTAGGAAAATGTTTGTAGATGAATCACAATCTCTCCAAAGTAACTGATCAGATTCTGCTGAAGTGGAAAGACACCTTGCAGACCGCTATAACCCATTGCTCTTAGCAATGATGGGAATGGAAACCCAAGGTTACTAAAAGACCTGGGTAGAGTCCCACAGCAGCACATGGCAAGGATGAGCCGAGTCCTCTTGATCACCCAGCATGCCAGTGTTGCAACATCTTTCTCTGTGAACAGCTTTAATATTGTCACTACAGCATAACTCAGCTTTATTTTGTACAATATTGTTCATCCCGCAGCTGGCCAAAATGCCTTATCAGTGAAAGGGGAAAATTCCATAGTTAAATAAGAGAAAGAAATTAACTACTGCAGGTGCAGACGGGAAAATGTTAAACCAAGTTCAATTTGGAAGAGCAGTTTTAGATTCATCACCTATAGAGGAACAGGAACACAACATGGGTACTGCTTTGTGCACGATGGCCACATGCATTGTGTGCTGACAGAATCATTTTACATCTCAATTAAGAGAGCCAGATCAGGGAGTGTACAATATGGTCAAGCGCCATGGCTGGGGTTGACAAAGTCCCTTTACTATAGTCTCTGGGGGCTGTTGAAATAATGATGCAAACCCCCATTTCAGATCACTCTTTATTCTTGCTGACAACATATGTTGAAAAACTGGGTTTCTTGTTCAGCTGCCTCCCATACATTTGCTGTTGAGAAGAACTTGGACTCCAGCCTGCCACAGTGCCCCTGGACTCCCACTGGAGACACAGTGGGTATCTAGATGCACTCAGCTTCCGGCTGTGTGACTGCAGGCAGCCAAATCCCCAGATGAGGGATTGTTAAACAAGTTGGTGATTTTCAGCTGAAGGATACCAGCCACGGAAGTTTAAAGTGTTCCCATGCAACCAAGGCTGCCAGTGAAATACCAATTTCTCCTTTTTTTAGAACAATTATTTCTTTTATTTTTCCCCAGACGAACCCTCAGACATTCTTCTCCTCCCTTCTGAGGCTTCTCTTTGAAAGAACCAGTGCCGTAGATCATGCAGGGCTACTCCCCAGATAGAGCTGCTGAACACAGGTGCATGCTGGGGCTTCGGTGTCTGCCTTAGTCTCTGATTTGTTACAGGAAAAAGACTCACTGTAGTTGCCCAATTCCCCTGAGTGGATACTTTGAAGATGGAGATGATGTATTAATTTTGTGTTTTTACAGATTTATGCTTTATGGACATACCTATATTTTTCTAAGCAATGAAGCAAGAAGCGACTTCGTAGTCCAAATGTCAGAAATGCTGTGAGGGTGGTGTCCAGCATTCTGGTTTCATTGAGAGGGCACAAAAACTGCTGAAAATGCAAATAAAGAGCCTGTTGTTTAACCTAGGGTTGGGAGGAAATCATGTCCATACTTCATGTTGTTGATATAAAAACTGAAAGGGGGACAGGCTACTGTACATGTGCAGAAAGTTAAATAATTTGGCAAATGGGGACTCTGCTTCTTACGTTAGCTCTCATATCATCCTGAAATATCAGATCTTTGTCCCTGAGAGTTTGGGCAATCATAGTAAAATATAAAGGTTTTCTGATGTTTTCAAAGCTTTGAAGAAGAGACCTGTGAGCGGCACAATTGTGAGAGGCACAGTCCTAGGGTAAAAAAGATTTGGACCATCAACCAAATAAGGGAACAGAAGGTATGCAAGAGACACAAGTACTTTGCTTCTGCGCCTTTGTATGCTACTTGAAACCTGTTTCTCCACGATCAAGAGTCTTCAACATTAGTGACAATAATACAACCTAGAAATTGCCTAGCAAAATGCTTTACCATTTTCAAGGACTTTATATTTCGGTTTCTTCTTTGAACCCTTCAGCAATCTTGGAAACCAGACAAGGACAATCCATAGCCCCATTTAGTAGAAAGCAAACAAGATGCCACTGACTTATTCTGGCTAGGGAATAAGCTGGCACTGACCCTGGATGATGAGTTGGTAGATGTGTTGGGAACAGGAATGGGGATATTTCTCGTATTAGACACTGGATGCTGGATTCAGTTGCCCTGATCCTGTTGCTGCAGCATTTGTTCTCCAGGCAGGAGAGTGTTAGTTAGCAGCAGAAGCCCTCCAGCCAGCCTCCCCTTCTGGGATTGCTTCAGGTACAAAGATGCCTCACTTCAATTCATGCCCAAGGCAGGGACCTACAGTGGGACACTGTTGGAAGGGGCCAGCCACTTTAGCCAAACTCTAAACAACTCTGAGAAATCAGCTTGGCTTCAGAGTGTATTGTAGTTTGTGAATGACATGATACTTTTTAGTTACCCCCTCTTTCAGAGGTGTGAGCCCAAGCATAGCTTTTATCAAATGCCTTTGCTTGTTAAACTGGCTCAGCGTTGCATATTTGGCTACTCAATATACACTTTGTGTTTCCCAGGCTGTCCAAGGGTGAAGCTGGCAGCTGGGATTTGTGGCTCCATAGCTCACCCACTGCCAGGTTGTGTATCTATAATCAATTGATTGCAGAGGTGACACATTCTCCATGAAGAAGGTCTGTGTTACACAACGAGAAGTATGCCTAGTAACGATTCTCTCACTCTTTCCTCAAAAAGAACATTAGCCATTTATCCAGCTGAATGCACACTCTGGGCAAGGGGATGTCCAAACACTGTTGAAGCTATTAGGCATAGGGCCAATGTATCAGTCTATTGAGAATGATATAATGAAATAATACAGAATGAGTCTTTTATAAGTAATATAAATGTATTGCTCACAGCTTTGGAGCTTGGGAAATCCCAAATCAAGTTGGTAGCAGATTCAATGTATGGAGAGGCCTGTTTGTAGATGAAGCTTTTGTGCTGTGTTCTCAGTTGGCAGAAAAGGCAGGTGGCTCTCTCAGACATTGCTTATACTATTTTAAGTTTTATTGTGTGTGTGTGTGTGTGTGTGTGTGTGTGTGTGTGTGTGTGTGTGTGTGTGTGTATGTGTGTGTGTACACATGTGTGTAGCAGCCAGAGGAAAACCTTGGGCCTTGTTGTAACATACATATATTTTTTTGGAGACAATGTTTCTTTCTGACTTGATACTCTCCTAGTAGAATAGGCTTGCCGGCCAGCTAGCCTCAAGATCCATCTGTCTCTACTCCCCGCTATATTATTTGTTCCCACTTTTTTTTTTTAACATGGGTTCTAGGGATTGAATTAAGATTCTCGTGCTTGGACACCAAACAAGTTGCTAACTGAGCTTTTATAAAGGAAACAATTTCAAAGGTTCCACCTCTTAATACCATTACAGAAGGGTTTTAGCAAGACCTCAACATTAGGTTATGTGGTGGGGCTATCTGAAGACCTAAGGTGGACCCTTAATGAGAAGATGTCTTAGTTAGGGCTTCCATTGCTGTGATAAAACACTATGATCAAAAGCAACTTGGGGAGGAAAGGGTTTACTTTAGCTTACAAGTCCTAATTACAGTTCATTACGAAAGGAAGACAAGGCAGGAGCTGACGCTGAAGCCATGGAGGAGTGCTGCTTATGGCTTTCTCCTCATTGCTTGCTCAGCCTGCTTTCTTATAACACCCAGGAAAATTTCAGAGGTGTCGCCACACACAGTGATCTGAGGTCTCCCACATCAGTCGCCAATCAAGAAGATGTATGAAAGGCTTCCACACAGACTAATATCATGTGGGCATTTTCTCATTGGAGGTTCTTTATTCCAAATTAACTCTAGCTGCTGTCATATTAATGAAAACCAGCCATCATAGAAAGGTTGGTTAATAAACTGAATCCTGACCAAGCTTCAGTTCATAGTGGACCCACTATGTTCTCAAACCTTGAGTTTAGTAGTTTTCTCATTCTCCAAATATAGAATTGGAAGAGATATTTGAGGTCAACATAGTTCCCACAGTAGGTTCTTTAGCTCCAGGGAAAAAAACTACCTTAAAGGAAAGCCAAACAGAAATCTCTGAAATGGATTCTTCTCTCTACTTCTCCCCAAGAAGACAGGTACAAATCATATTGTATACTAAACATTAGCAGAAATTAGTATGATTCATGAGGACTACATGATGCAGACATGCTTTTATTTTTCATGTTATCATTTAATTTACCAGTCTGGGCTCTGAAGAAACAAGATACATCCCAGCATGGATAATAACTTCCCCATAGCTTCATAGATGGAGTTCTCTCTAAATTTAGTTAACCTTCTGTGATCTGTATAGTCTAGCACTTCCCAAGATCATGAAGAGACACCCAGTTAGGACAGAATTATATACATATGGCCAGGAGGTGCAGGTGGAAGTGGCTAGAATCTCAGGTGAAGATCCACTGGCCCTCCCCAAACCCACTTTCTATGAGGGAATGTCAGCAGTCAATGATCTCAGTCTGGGAGTTTCTCATCAGTAGTTACAGCTATTCTGATGAAGATGCTATCTATTATGCTCAGAAGATAGTATTCTATAACAGCTGCACTGACTTATCTCTGATAATGTTATTATGGAGTTGTATGAATAAGGAGTAGCTAGTACTTTAGAATTCTTATTGAATATATATATATATATATATATATATATAATATATATATATATATGGTCCAGAAGATAGATACATCTGACAAAGAACAAGAGGCCTGTCACATTCATAAAACTTAGAAATGTTCAGTGCATAAGGTTATTCTGGGACATCCTATCCAAACTAAAACTCCATTTCATTATGCCTCATAAAGAAAAATGCCCAGTACCTGTTAGGCCTTTTGTGTTTTCCAAGCATCATATTTTGCATATATAGAATCCATACATAGAAAGCTTCCAGTTTTTAGACACCAAAGGAGAAAAAAAAAACTGTGCATAGCAGTTTCACACTGAAAGCATCTTATAGACACTATGACTCCATAAGCACCAATGTTGAAGAAAAATAGAGCATGGTAAATACCAGGAAGACAATATCAACACAGATGCCCGAGTTTCTCAAGCAAATCCATATCATTTGAATTTTGGGAATTGTGTACCTACTGGAAAATAATTTTGGCATGCTGTTGATACTGATAGATATGAAGTATTTGGGCTTTTTGACCATGGGAAATCAAGCAACTTCAATTTAGAACAACCTACCTTAAACTGGCTCCTATCTGGTCCATATAGTAATAAGGTCGAGCAGGTCCAGCCACAGTATATTATGAGAAGGAAGTAGAATGTCTGAAATAAATCAAAAGTGGTGCCAGGGGAAATGCAAGCCAGCTGCATGGAGACCTGACAGCCGTCATCCATCACTGTGCATTAGCATTGTCTCAGCTCACAGACACAGTCAGGTGGGGTAAGTAAGATGACCAAGGAGAGAAGAGCCCACTTTACACACATGGGTCATTCTATCTTCCCATGCCGAAAGTGGAATTATGCGTTGTATTTTCACCCACAGTTGCCTTAAAGTCAATTCAGAGAGTAACTAGTCCTAATGAGCAGAGGTTTGGGCAATACATTCCTTCTGCCCTGAACAGATAAGAGTTTAAGACCAGATATCCAGAGCTCGTACACTTGGGGGTCTATGGTTTACTTTACCAGAAGAACTGACAGCTAAGGGGAGCAGATGCAGGAGAAGAATATGAGAAGAATGTGGCCCGAAGTCTAAATGTGTCCAGATGTACAGGAAGAGGTGAATGAATGAAGAAATGGAGCGGCTAAGAAGGTAGCTTTGGGGGTGTCATGTGTTCATGCATGAGCATACTAATAAGAAAATTTTTTCCGCACATGTTAATAGCTACCCAGAAGTTTCTAGATCAGAGACCATAAACAAGCAAGCAGACAAGATGACATGGACAGTTCATGACTGCTAACCTCTGTTGCAGGTCATCCTGGTTTTAGTGTCATGAGTGGTGGAATGACTTTGCCATGAAAACAGGGATGGGAATATTTTCTGTTTTAAAATAATGGACTCTCGGCCAGATGGTGGTAGCACACACCTTTAATCCCAGCACTCAAGAGGCAGAGGCAGAGGCAGATGGATCACTTTGAGTTCAAGGCCAGCCTAGTTTGCAAGAGCTAGTTCCAGCACAGCTAGGGCTACACAGAGAAACCAAAAACCAAAACAAAATCATGGACTCTCATGTACAAAGTATGACCTTTGTATGGCCATTGAGTATCCTACTTAACCAAACACTCAAACCAATCTTCAGTTGCTGATACTGTACATTAGAATACTACTTAGTAGCAAACTAACTACAATGAACCAATTAACCTTGGAAATGACTAATAGTTGCTAATAAAACAGAATTATATCTCAGGTATCCATATGTTTTCTTGCCCATGAAGACTCAAAACATATCTATGGGCTTAAAGTTTCTTTTTTTCTCTACCAGCATAGAGCAATGTAGACATGTTAACCGGGACCCCAAACAGCAAAGACTCAGAGTTTATAGATCATACAGTCATACACACTGATCACAAAATACCTCTTACCATCCAGACACAGCAAATGGCTTTCAGAAGGCATGGTAAAAGCACTAATTTATAAGAGATATTTTACATGAATACTGCACCAATGCCTGGGACACAGTAGATACTTTGAATCACAGACCTGTATATAGAACCCTGTCCCCAGCAGCCAGAACACATGAAAGTAGGAATAAAAATACAGAAGTAGGGATAGTCTGGTTACCACCACTCCTTGCTGGATCACTAAGCAAATGTATGCTTTCTTCCTCACATTAGGCTCCATGAGTTTAGCAGTCCCTGGTCACACAAGTTGGAATATTTTAATCAAAAGATACAGCTAAACTGCACTCAACTATAAGACAGAGCTTCACTATGCTCATTCCATAATTCTTGTGACTAGAAACCAGAAGAAAAGCAGGAATGCTGTATTTTCAGGGGTAACTGACCATTCTTCAAAGGTTTTTCTTATACAACAGGAGCAGATAAACTACATTTACCATACTGGAAATCCATTTGGGTACCTTCCGGTACTCCCTTGCCTAATGTTGGGAGTAGATACACAATAAAGTGGCCTAGATGGAAAAGGTACTGGGACTAAGTGTCACAATTTTCTCAGCCTGAGGCATTGCTAGAAGTTAAAGGATCTGAAATGGGTAATGGGAGAGTGAGGGAAGGAACTGCTGAGGTTCTGAGACCAGCTTCCTCAGCAGAGGCTATTCCCCACCCCAGCTTTCATCCCCTTCATGAAAAAATAAAAGCAACTACAAGGAATCTGAAGAAGTTTCTCCTTGAATGAGAATTCAAGAAATACAAGGGTAGCTATGTTAGATACTGTCAGCTATCAGCAAGTTCTCTTTTCCAGGAGAGAAATTTTACTCTATATACCATGAATTCTGTTTGGGGGAAAGCCTTCACGGTCCCCAAAGCCTCAGAGAGCCACCTGCCCCAAGTCCATGCCCTTCCTTGGGTAACTGACATCCAGTGAACATTCGGTGACAACTTTATATAGTTTGCTGGTTCAGCAAAAGTTGAGACAATGTTGACAGGTGATGGTAGCCTTAGATTTTCTTGTGGGACTGGTTGAAGTTTCCATTGGGTTGTAAAACTACTGAATTTCTTCTTGTTAATTTTCTTTCTCTTTTCTTTCAGATGTATACCCCAATGGCATACTGTAGCAAGCATCCTTCATGCTAAAGTCTACCTAATATTTTACCTTCTAGATAATAAACTTGTTTTTTCAAAATAATTTCATGTATGTTGTCTCTTTTTTCCCTTTGTAGTGATCCTGGTAGCTAGGCAATGCATACTTCATTTTTTATATACAACAAAAAAGGGCCCAGAGAAGTTAAATGGGGTTTTCAACATATAACAGTAGCGCTTACCACTGACAGGCCCACCTACGACACGCCCACCACATCTCCTTTTCTTATTCTACCATGTGTCTTTTCTGTGCAGAAGGAGTCAGACTAGGCTGCAGTTTCATCCGTCTGCTATGCAACATGCCCAGATCTTAAGGCTCATTTTCTCAAAGTGCTCTGGGAGATGTAGTCACAGTCCCACCAAGATAACCAGTAAGATGGGGGTGTTTTAATGAAGTTTTCACAATAGACTGGTCCTATAAAGGCTTATTTAAAAGTAGGCCATGCAAATAAATTGCAAAGGATGTCACATACAATGAAAAACCTGGTGATTTAAAAGTAGTGACCAACTTCAGGATCATCTTATAGACAAAACATAATAAAAATGAACAAGAAGTTTGGTGTTAGTAATTGCACAGCTAACTCAGTGATCTCAAGGCTGGGTGTATCATTGTTGAGGGTGATAGCCTATGGATGACCAAAACCTTTAACTGGATGGCTTGATTTCCTTAAAGTATGTGGTGTGAAGAATTTTCTTTTTCAGCATACCTCTAAAAAGACTATATCCATACTGCATCCTGGAAGAGAGATGGAAGACTGTGAAGCTGTGTGGGGAAACACACAGTATCCTGAGGCAAGCATGCATCATCTCTGCAGGGATTAGACAAATCAGCAGCAGTGATACCCAGTGGTTAGAGAAAATTATTATTGAAATCCAAGCAAGAATAGCTTCAATTAAGTGGAGTAATTGACTACTTGATGGCATGCTCAAAAACAGGGAGCTATTCCATTGACGCTCTTTCCCTACTTTATCAATTACCAAAGTTCAAACATGTATCTTCTGTGTTTCCTTAATTTTTCTGTAAACAGTGATATTCAATATTCTTATAAGGGGAATCTATATTACTTTTACTTTGACACCTAAAAGATCAGCTGTCAGAGGGCTGAGAATAAGAGGAATGATCAAGTGTGATTGGATTAGGAAAGAGAGCCCAACTCAATTACAGCTTCTCCCCATGACTGGACTCTAGCAACCACAGAGCAACAATGCACAGTAACAGTAACAAAGTGGCCTCACAGAGGTGAGAAAGGATGTGCCTGCCCTTCCTCTTCTCATTCATGTGCCTAGCATGTTCAGTGCTTACCCTTATGTCTGAATCCAAAGAGAAAATCAGTTCTAAATGTTCTAAGGAAGACAATCTGCAGATAGAATTCGCAATATGCCCGTGGTTGAGACACACTAAAGCATCTTTTCCTGGGGAGAATGTAGGCCTAAGGGTCCTGCTCAAGCAGCAGCCACAGATAGAGACACAGAGTCCTGAATACACCCCTAAAGAAGCCAGGTGAATCTCTCCCAGGCAAGATTCCATAGTTTCCAGACAGATGTCAATGGCTGTCTAGATACCCTAGTTCAGTGCTTTCCTCCCTGTTGAAATATAGGTTTTCTTGAGAGAGCTAACACCAAAGTGACTTAGGGGCGAGAAATTGATTGTCCAACAGGAGAACAAGATTTGAGAGCAGAGGTTCAAAATGAGAGAAAAGAGAGCTTGAAAATGAAGACTCATGCCTTCAGGAGAAAACCTCTCTGGAACAAAAGAGAAGGGTCTGAGGTGGAGTTTGCTCATGTCAGCATTCCATGTAGATGAGCAAAGCTTGAAAGCATTTCCCTAGATTTTTTTTCAAGGTAGTTATTCATACTGCAATGGTTACTACCTGGCTTTTAGTATGGGCAGTATGATAATGGGGGACATTCAAATCCAGCAAAATCAAGGACCATGGGAAAGTAGCAGTTCTTTGTAGAGTCAGAGTGAAGACCCAGGTCTGTTTCCTCCTGTGTAAAATGACATTTCCTTGACTGCTTCTTTATGAGATGAAGTGAGGTGAAATACGCAGACAACAGGGAGCCAAGGTTGCAGCTCTCCAAAGCTTCAGGTGGACTAATGTGGGTTGTACCTCTGGAGGGGTCAAGGCTTTGTGGAGGAGATTTCTGTCAGTAATTGGCATATAATATGTTCTTGGTAAATGTTAGTTTTCTCCCTTGTCTTTAGAAAGCCTTTAGTTTCTCTATTTAATCCAGATTTTGAAGCAGTAATTTGTCTTCTCTCTTTGATAAAATAAAAATATGTCTGAACCTATCTTTATCTGAAGAAAGTTCTTATGGGTTCAGTGTGCGCTTATTACCCCCTACCCCAATTAAAGCACGTGGAGTCCATATTATTCTCTGTCTGCACTCTGACAATGTGTTTGACACTCTTTAATTAATTAGTTCCCTTCTAGATCCTGCATGCTGGGACCTGCTGGCCAACTTTGGCATGCTACCCAAGTCAGTGCCCCTTGGGTGCTGCATGCATGTTTTGTGACTGGTGTAACCTGTCAGCACTTTCCTTTCAGGGGCTTTATCTCCCCCTTTCAAGTCTGTTTTCTTCTATGACAGAATCTGGCAGAATCTCATTCTTTTTCAACAGAATTCCAAAGAGCATACTAACTATCCAGTTGCTTTTCTGATTACTCCTAGAATAAAAGCAGACTAATCCCACATTGAAAACCATGCTATACAATGACTGTTGACATCAGAACAGCAAACATTGGCAAAGCTATTACAAGAATGTCAGACTGTGGGTAGTATTTTATCTTTGCCTAAGGGAGTCTTTAAAAGATGTTAAGAGAGAGTATACTTAGGAGAGTGCATCAGCAGACATTGGGTTTAAAGAAAATGCTATTTATCCTACCAATCACACAATGGGTATGAAATTCTTTCTAAATTCTTCTCATAGCTTAGCTGTCTGTGCTGCCACACTGGACAGTATCAACACAGTGTGTAGATGAAAAAAGGGGAAAGTCTGCAACCTGGGAGTGATGGCTCACTCCAGTACTTCCAGGACTGGAAAGCATGAGCCAGGAAGATCACTGTGAGTTCAAGACCTCTCTGGGCTACTTAGTAAGCTACAGACCAGTCTGAACTAAAGAGGGAGGCTCTTTCTCAACACACAAAATCCAGGGAGGGGAAAAAGAACTCTCTGACTCATCCCATCTTTATGTACTCCTCATCATTCAAGATTAGCTCAAAACAAACTTGCTTTGTGATGTTTTAATTCTTTATAGGTATTATATCACTCTACACCACACAATTCTTTGTGTTTTTTGTGTTTATCTGCAATTTGCTTTTCTTTTTTAAAATGATCTTCTAAAGTACTTATTAGCATGCCAATGTCTCCCATATTACAAATGTTCCAGACTATACATTTTTTGATATCAATATTTCTGGCACTTAGAATCCCTGATGTAAGATAGGAGCTTGATGAATGATGGAAGAATGGATGGATGAATGCAAGGTTAGTTAAGTTCTGGACACATGCTGTACTCTGTTTGTACTCTCCTGTCGGCACAAAAGAAATGGCATATTCTGGTCAGTCACGATAAGGACCAACCTATTGTATTTGGGCTGGTTCTTGTGAACCTGGGGGAGAAGTTATAAA
This sequence comes from Cricetulus griseus, assembly GCF_003668045.3. NCBI lineage: Eukaryota > Metazoa > Chordata > Mammalia > Rodentia > Cricetidae > Cricetulus > Cricetulus griseus. Next base: position 35,108,349 of record NC_048596.1, read on the forward strand.
GCTTTCCTGGGCCTATGATAGGGTAGATTTTCTTTTCTATAGCATATACATGGATATGGACCTCTAAGCAAACAGAACTAGATCTTCCTGTAGGAAAAATAATTTTATAGCTAGGAGCAAGTGCCACCCATACTCTTCACTACACAGGTAAGGAATTGAGTCCTAGGAAGGTGGTGTGCAATATTGATTTCATGTAATCATGTAATGGCAGATCAGAGACTAGAGCTCATACAACAAGACTAGAACAGGGCTTTTCTAGGGAGGACATCATTGTAGCCTGTATGGGCTGCTGTGATACAATACTGAGTGATGGGTAAACAACAGGATTTAGATCTCACAGTTATGGACACTAAGAAGTCAGAGTTAAAAGAATGAGGGCTTTGAAGTTTGACAAATGCTTACTTAATGGTCCATAGACAGAAAATTCTGGCTGTGTCTTCCTGTGCTAGAAAGAGATAGCAAGTGGTTTCATGTAATCACCTCCTAAGGGCCCTATACCTCAATATTTTCACATTGGGGGTTAAGTTTCAACATATAAATTTGGATATAAATTAAACATAAAATCCACAGCAATTATGGTGAGTTTGCTGTGTGCATGTGTGTGCACGGGCAAGTGTATGCATATCTGAGTGTCATCGTTCATATTAATTAGGATTTTATTGCATGATCAAAAACAGTAAGAACCCAAAGACAATCTGTAACACACATACTTATTGGGAAAAATGGGCTTATTTCAACTTAATGTTCCATGGCATACTCCATCAACAAGGAAAATCAGGGCAGGAACTCAGTCATGGCAGGAACATGGTGAAAGGAGATGATGTAGAGACCATGGATGGGTACTGCTTACTGGTTTGTTCTCCATGGCTTGCTCATCCTGCTTTCATAGGAGGGCACCACACAAAGAGTTGGGCTCTCCTACATGAATCACCAATCAAGAAAATGTATCACAGGCTCATCTGGCGGGACATTTTTCTTAATTGTGGTTTCTTCTTCCAAATGACTATAGATTGTGTCAAGTTGAAATAAAGCTAGCCAGTACATGGCTGACACACTATGCTTTTCCTGGACATTCTTCCAACTGAAGCCTATGTCCATTAAATAACCCTCTACCCTTTCCTCCAAATCCATGGTAATCACCAATATAACTTTATTTTTATGAATTTCTACTCTTTAAGAATCTTAGAGTGCCATCACACAGTATCTGTCCTTTTGAATTTGGCTTATTCCACTTCACATAATGTCTTCAAGGTTGATTCATATGCTAGCATGTGTCCAAATACATTTCTTTTTGAAGCTGAAAAACATCTAACTATATGTATAATATATCCAATAAAGACTATCTCTTCACAAGCTAATGACAAGTTGGGATGTTTCCACACTTTGGCTATTGTAAAATATTGTGATGAACATCAGTGTAAAATAGCTATTTGTGTCTCTGCTTTGAGTTATTTTTGTGTATATAACCATAGATTGATATTGGAGAAAAGTTCTTTTATTACATGCCTCAAGCCTTAGGCAGTATTTAATTCCTTGCATCTTAAACATTAAACATATGAAACTTACTGAATCAGCATCCTGGTGAATTCCATTCTCTGTGCTCCATATCAGCTCTGTTCCAGGTGCTTGGTTCACACCTGTATAAGATGCAGTACCAGAGCAGAGGAGAAATTTCTGGTGACCAAACACAACACATGAGATGGAATAAACTTAACTGCACAATACACTCATAGGAAGAAAGGAAAGAATAACTAAATGGTGGTGAGTTTAATGGGGTATCAATAGAAGTTCATCATTAATGTCTTCACAGTCACAGAGATGCCTTTTAGGAAAGAAATAAGAAGTCACCAGCACAATGTGTTGAGAAAATCGTGTTCAAGCATAAGAGAAGGGAAAAGGCTATGGTGTATAGTTTAATTTGCCTCGAGCAGAAATTGTGGGCAAACATCAGAAAATAAGTCTGGAGAACTAAGGCAAGCTATAAAAGGTCTTACATCTAGGCTGAAGACCTTGAGTTTTATACTTTACTCTTGAGGCAAAATGAGCTAGTGCAGGATTTGTAGCAGGAACACAGCATGATGAACTCGGTTCTTTACACAGATCCCTCTCTGGACTGCATGTAGGATGATCTGACAGGGAATGATGGTTAGTTGAGTGTAGGACTATTAATCTTTGCAACAATCAGAGTCACAGAGAATGAAGAGTGAAGCAGTGTGTAAGAGATGACAGAGAACCCTAATAACCAGGATTTGGTGACTGTGTTACTGATTGTGGGAGAGAAAATAGTCAGAGGTGATTCCAAGGTTATTGGCTAGATAAGTAGTCTATCACTAGATCTATTCCCTGGGATGAGAGAATTAGGAGGAAGTGGAGGTTGAGGAATAAGAACGATGAATGTATTTGAGCATATTGACTACAGGGTCCCTTCTAAAAGAGAAATTTAGCAAGAATTAAAAGTTAAAGACATAAAATCTGGGCTGAAACTTGGTTGACTTTATGAGAAATTAACTATTCTAGTCATTTTGTAGAACAAAATAAGTATTTATGCAATGAATTTCATATTGGCAACACCATTAGAAAAGGTGAAGAATTAGGACCTAAGTGAATTTTTAGAAATGGTATCTATAAGATACAAAAGTTATAAAAATAATGTGCCAGAAAGCCAAAATGTCAGTCATAATCAGGAGGCTCAATTGAACAAAGCAGAGAACACTTCCACCATTGCATATACATATTATTTTAGTTTCATTCCCAAGTCTTATATGATAAAAAAATACCCTGACAAATGGATTTTAAGGAAGAAAGTGTTTCTTTGGGTTACAAGCCACTATCATGGAGAAATCAAGGAAGCAGGAACTTGAAGAAGCTGCTCATATTCATTCATAGTCAAAAGCAGAAAGCAATGAATCAATGCACACATTGTAGTCCTTAGCTACCTTTTCTTTTTATTTATCTCAGGCCATGAAATGGTGCCATCCACATTCAGGGTGGGCCTTCACAACTAAATACCCAATTTAAAAAATCACTCACAGGCATGTCTACAGGCCAGCATAATCTAGACAATTCCTTGTTGAGATTCTCATCCTAGATGAGTCAAGTACACAATCAAAACTAGCCATCACATGCCTCTACACCAATAATCAGAAGCTAAAACTCAGATACAATAAAACTGCTGTGAAGACGTTGGTGCTCCTGGTAGTTCTTGCCAGCAGCAACCATCAAGTACACCAAGCAGATGGTGTTGGCATCACTTCAGCTTTTCAAATCTTATATATCTGTATTTTCTTGACTGTGATGGTGGTTGTAAAACTGTGAATATATGAGAAGTCATTGAATTATACATTATGGTAAGTGGGTGAATGTTTTGGTATCTAAGTTATATGTCAATTGGTGAAACTTACACTACCTCCTGAATTCTAGCTGCAAGGGAGTCTGAGAATAATGTCACTTTACAATGTGTGTACAAAAAGATACAGTATAAAGATATTGAAGTGAATGTTGAGTAGACAAATTTTTGGTGTTTTTACAGGGATAAGTACATTCTCCAAATGATAATATTGGAAAAAGAATGAAAAGTCAAGTAAATACCTGATGCTAATATTTTAGAAAATACAGAAAAATAAAGTTTTAAAATGAGACAGAAAAATAGCCAAAATGACAAACTATGAAGCATGGATACAATTCTGAAAGCCAAAAGTAAAATATTAAAATGGGAAGGTAAAAATGTAATTAATGTGTACCACTTCCTAGGTAGGTGGATTGGATAAGTCCCTTCTGTGCATCTTGGGACTCCATAGTAATACTCATTATTTAACCTACTTTGCTGTTTTCTGGGAAATCAACCAAGGCAATTGTAAAAAGAATTCCATTTCAAAACATATCTCTTGTACCAGTGTTAGTTATGATTATTTTGAAAATAAATTATTGGTTTATTTTCTTTCCTGGCAGCTTGCAGGGCACTTTCAGATACTATGAGGGATTGTCTACAGAGAGGAGGCCTACCCATCAGCTCTAGCTCAGTTTTTCTAAGTCCTGTGTCTATAGGCTGTGCTGTCTTCAGCAGTAAGGACTTACCTCTAACTTCTGGGAGGCAACCAAGGATAACAACATCAATCTGTATTGTTTGGGGAAGTTTCTTAAGCCATCCTGATGAGCAACTTGAAGGGAGGTTTGCCATGCCTGGCACTGGGGATTTTGCTACATGGTCTATGGCTTGCGGGTGGAAGCATTATCACCTATGTGGAATAACTTCACTTAAAATGTATTTGTATATATTTGTGTGTGCATGTATTTATATATATGCATATATGTAAATATATGCATATATATGTTGTATGTGTGTATAAGTATAAATATATGCTAATTCTGTGTGAAGTATGTATGTGTATATATTTAAGTATTTATGTGTGCACATACATATGTTTTATAGATTTGTTTTTAAGAAAGCCATAAAATGTTTTTCTATGGCTTATCAAATACTCTTAGTGTTATTTATCTCTCCTCTCCTGCCTCCCAAGTAAAAGCCCCCATGGTTTTCCCCTTTCCCATGTCATAATATCTGTGTCCTATTTTTGCCTTCTGTAGTACTCCTTCTCTATTCTCCCTCTCCACCCCCACATTCCTACTTCCCTAGCTTCTGTAGTTACTTCTGGTTATATATTAAAATCCAAAGAGTCCTACACAGCTGGAAAGACTGTGAATCACAAAAAACGATCAATTTGGCAAAATATCCACAATGATACAGTATTAGTACCTTTATTTAGGGACATCCAGCAGATGTCTAATTAGAACTAAGACCTGCTCAATGAGAGGGAATTCATGACTGGTAATATAAACCCACTCAACTACTCTAGAGAGGTCATATTCCCTAGAAGAGAACCTACTAATATCATTTTCCTAAACATATAATTTCTGTTTACTAAATACTTACCTTTTTACCCATGGTAAATGTAGCTCTTATCCCTCATCAAAAAAGTTTTTTACAACAGATAGAGGCTATGAATGAGACCCACAACTGTCAAAACAGAATAAGTGACTATGGGGTACCATGCCTTAACCAATACATCTACAATGTGACTTCTACAACTAAGGGTCATAGCATATCTCAGAAGAGGGAGTGGAAAGATTGCAAGGGCCAGAAGATCAATATACCTGCAGCTTGATAGCATCTTCTAGACATGATGGGGATGGTGTGCATATGAATTCTCAACAATATGGCTGAACAAGATCTGCATAATGACAACACCAGATGACTTGTTAATGTCGGTGGGGGGAAACTTCCCAAGGCCCTATCCCTAGATGAAAAGCTATGAAGAATCAATGGATGATGGGAAAGAGAAAGTCAGGTACTTTTTTCCCCCATGCATGAGCTCCCTGATAGGTTATCTAATACTAAACAGTCAGCTCAAAACACATGCATATGCAAGAAACTTGAAATGGACTCAATAGGGTGTGTGTGTGTGTGTGTGTGTGTGTGTGTGTGTGTGTGCGCGCGCGCGCGCGCGCGTGCGTGCGTGCGTGTGTGTGTGTGTGTGTGTGTGTGTGTGTGTGTGTGTGTGTGTATGAAAACACATAAATGTAACAATAATTATAGAAGGAGTCTTCTCGGAATAGAGGGGCATGGCATGAGTTGAATTGGAAAAAGGGATGAAATTATGCAAATACAGTACTCACAGATGACATTCTCAAAAATATTTTTAATTACAAACAAGATCATTTAGCTTCTACAACCAATTTGTACCTTAGAGTTAGGATATTTTCTAAAGAGCCTACTTGAATAAAAATTATCTCAGAATTTTTTACCATACTAATTTAACTATTTGATTTTAATAGAAATAAAGAATAATTTCTCATACAGAACAATATGTCATCCACTTGTATGCATGTAGACAGTTCTGAGAATCAATCAGCAATATAATAATCTCCTTCCCATAGCGTTCCTGTATGGACATGGACAGGCAAAGGATACAGGTTCCTCAATCCGGCAGACACGTGGAACTCACTCCCATTCTTACACTCATCCCCCCTCAGGTCTCATCAGGCTCCCTCCTGCCATCTCATTTACTAACTCTCAAACACAGACCGCCTGTGCTTAGGAGTGGGATTCCAATCATCCCTCTTCTCAGGCACTCGGCTACATTTGTAACACACCAGCTGTTTCTGAGAACACATTCTTAATATAGGAACAGCAAGACATTCTGCTGTCACTGTCCTAGGCCATGCCAGAGCTCTGTCACAGCAGTAGATCATATTAAAGAACAAAATCAAAGCTGGGCCTTCAGAGAACTTGCTCAGGATCTGAGTGTCCCGCCCCATCTTGGTTTGTCCTCATCGTGAGATGCAGGCTTGGGGGTGCTTTGGAGGACAGGATTAGATAAGATGTCAGCCAGTCACAATTCCCAAACAGTCCATGTAGTGGGAAAGAATGAGTGCAGAGTCATAGCTGACTCAACACAGTTTTCAGGCATTCTGTACACTGTGGCTATCGTGTACTGCCATTTCAAAGACCTCTGCAATGAAAAGCAAAGTGGATTCTTTGGCCTGGAACTAGAGATTGCTCCCTCTCCTTAGTGAGGATGCAACATTCATCATTACAAGGATTGTTTGACATTTGTTGACTTGTTACTTGGAAAAATGTGGTGGTTAATAGTCTGGACTTGGAGCCAGGCTGTCTTAGATGACTGGCTTCCTGGAGCTGCATCTTCCTAGCTATGGAAAGTTAAAACAAGCTCGATGCCCTCTCAGTCCCAAATGTTCTTTTCTTTCTAAAAGAAAAAAAAAACATGTAAAGTGCTGAGCACAATGTTTGGGCCTTAATAAATGTAAATGTAAGTCTTTATTATTCACTATTGCAATTCTGCCTTAAGAATCTGCAATATTTTAGACCATTTTAAGTGTTTACTCATAGAATGTATGAAAAGAAGAGCTATTCCCCTCAATATTAGTAATGCTCTGGACTGAATTGAATTGAGACAAAAGCACATATAATCATACTTTGGGGCTACTTTATATTGCAATTTAAATCATATTTACTTTTATGGAATGTGGGCTTTGTGTTAGTGTTTGCCAACTGGCATGTCCTTCTTGGGTCTTTCTCCAAATGAGTGATCCTGTCTGCCTTCTTTGGCAAGGTTCTTCAACAAAGTTAAGCTTTGGTGACATGAAATGAAGAGTTGACTGGCAACAAAACATAGAGATGGTGTCTGTGGAAGTGCTGGTGTTTATTAAAAAGCAAAATTCTTGACCTGTCTTAAGCAAAGCTCCTGATTTACCTTTGCTTTTAAATGACTTCCCACCTCCACCCCCACTGTATGAGGTACAGGCTATAACAAACATTTTGTTAAGGTTGTTTTCCTAATATGCTTAAATATTAAGCAGATGCCCCTGTTAGTTAACCTGAACTAAAATTAAAAATTCTCTTTTGGTTAAACACGTATCAGGATGTGAATGAAGTTCAGCTTTTGGTCATTTGCTCCACTCTGCTAAAACTTAAAAACTGAGGAAAATAGAGACTATACATCACAGAGGCCTCATCTTTAAATATTTCCAATCTTCAGTTCAACACACACATACACGTACACATACGCGCATGCGCGCGCGCACGCGCGCGCGCGTGCACACACACACACACACACACACACACACCATCCGCAATGCGTTCCCTCTTTGAACCTGGGCCAGCCCACTTTTAATAGATGGGTCTGGAAATTTGGAATAAGCTTGTGTGGACTTCAGAAGACCAGGTTCCATAGCACTCAAAACACTGGGTCCCCTCTGAAAATAAATCCAAATTCAGGTCCCTCTCACAGAAACAAATAACCAAGTAAGAGTGTCTCCTTATGCTACAAAGACTCCACGGGGACTCCAGATACAATTGCTGCTTAGTTCTAGATCTCAAGAGAATTTCAAAGAAAGAATATGTAATAATTACAATTGATAATCCGAGATGCTCAGCTCAACCCCTAATACATTGACATCCACCCCCTGGAAGAAGTGTAAAGACTCCCCCTGTCCTGTTTCCCATACTCTAACACAATGCTGTATCATTTACAAAGCTTCTCTATGATTTTCACATTGCCATTCACACAAATTTCTTGTTTATCTACTTGCTGTGCAGACTATTTATTGTCTTTCCTTCCTAGAATGAAAGCACAAAGCAGGGACCTTTTCATCTTATTTGCCACCTGCCACCATCACTATCCCCAGAATCTATGATGGAGCCTAACACATTGTAGGCAGACAATGAATATTTTCAACTGAATGAATATGTATTTGCCAACTTACCCAACTAACCTCAGGGGATTTGTTTATGACCTAATGCAGCTTAAGAGTAGAAAAGAATTGAAAATTTTGTATTTAAGTACATTTTTAATACAGCATTAAAATCTGTGCCCTGGAAGGCTATAACATGCAACTAATTTCCTAAAAATTAAAAATATGCTCTGTAATCTTGATGTCTAAAATCCAGAGGCCACATAGAGATGTGCTAATTGAGGATGTGCAAAAAACACCAAATGCTAAAAAATATAAACCCCCAAATCTTGTTTCTTATTCAAGTCAGTTCCAATGCTAGGCTGGAAGTTTCCTGTTGTAAGTAGAGAAGGACACAGAAGTGATTCCATGTGCTGCCCTTCAGGGACCAGGCTCATTACACTCTATGGCCTTCAGTGCCTGCTTCTACTCTATCCATGAGTGGAAGAAGATGGGTGAGTATTTATCAGGACTCCATGAGACTAGACCCAGATGGCTGCTCACAAGCCACTGCAGGGGAAGCTGGTTTCTGAAAGACACAGGAAACACAGGGCTTGCTAGTGCACTATGATGCTACAGCATTTCTGTTGCTTACCATGACATTTGGTCGTTGGGACTCCTTGAGGTAAAATTTCCCTTTGAAGTCTTCAAGCTTTTCGTTGGTCTATCAAGAGCTCTGCTTAAAATAAATCGAGCTAAAATTGAAATGCCATTGACTGCACTTCCTTCATCATATTGGATCACATATTATGATAAGTCTGGTACCACTTAGGAACATATTCCCCAAGTCTGTAACTGTGAACAGCCCTAAAACATTGGCATTGAGTTGGAGCAGAGTGAATTATTATTTTTTTATTTTAAACAAATTTATTGTCATCCTGAAGATATTACCAGAACTTATCAGACTCTAAAAATCACTCCTGCTTGTGGAGGGATCGATCCGCAGTCAGCAAGGCCAAGGTTTTCTTTATTCAGATATACCAGCCAAGCGCAAGCCAAAGGCAGCCAGGCCAGAGAGAGGAGAAGGGAGAATAGGGTCTCCACGTGTGCCTGGTCCCTTAAGAACCGTTCCCGAGTCACCTTAGACTCCCCGTCACCATACCCTTACGGGCATGTCCTGGGGGCACACCTGTCCGGGCTACTAGGAGGCGGGGCTACAGTGTCTCCCTACAATTCCCCTTTTAGTCTAAAAGAGGATTAAAACTTAATAGTGTAAAACATCCAAAATTAACAATCATAAAGGTGAAATACAAGAAGATAAAATAATCTGCTATTGCACATCCTAACTATGTCTATTCCAGCTAAGCCCTAGAGTCATGTGGAAAGGGTGTCCTGCTAAGGCAGGATGAATATTACAGTACAGACCATTGCATTCTCTCAGGCTTTTTCCATTATCACGGGGCTTTAAGGCTGCTGCCTCCTAAGGTAAACAAATGTTCATTGTTAACAAACCAACCCCACCTAACTGTATGGGTGAGTGTGAAGTCCAGCAACCTGAGCATGCCTTTACTCCCCTCACCCACACTCTGACTGCCCTGAGCAGCTTCTGATGCAAGCCAATATTGCCCCTGCAGCCCTTTAGACCACTCGCAATGCAAGACGAGGGCATGGAAGCAAATCAGTGTCTCAGTGCTTTGACCACCTTCGGGGAAGTAAGAACAGCCCAGACATGTCAGGAATAGCGAAGTAAACTCAGACTTGAATTGGGAGAACAAGAGCAGAGCACTGTGGGGAAGAACAAGGAAGCCTTGGATCCCCGACTTCCAAGAGCCCATGCTGGAGGCAAGCTGTATGAACCCAGCTCCATTTCAAATGCTCACCAGCTTCCATTTCAGAAGGTGATTGTTGTTGTGGTTTTTGTACCCCTAGGTGGATTCTGGGCTGAGTGGCATTACCAGACCCTCAGGGAAGCTGAATTTTTACAGGAAAATGATCAAAATCGGTACCTTGGATGCAGGGGGCTCAGTGCTACCTTCCCATCCTGAGCATCCCCTTTAAGACTCAACTTAAGGCCGACTCTGCCCTTCATGGCAAAGATGCACAAGAATTCAAGTGAAAGTGGCCGCGAAAAGAGGTGAACAAGAGGAGAAAGCTGTGCATATGGTCAGCGACTTCACCGTACCCCAGCAAGGCTGGCTAATGTTTACACTCCCATAGTTTGTATGCCTCGCCTGAACTCTGACTTGCCTGTGGTCTGGGCCATAGTTGCTAGACTTCTGTCACCAGAGATGCCCATAAACCACACACGATATTACTACCACCCCTCCCAATCTCTAAGAACCCCAGAGTGTCATGTGCCCATGTATGGGTAGGGGAGCACTCCAGGATATGTGCAGCTTCCCGTGTTTGCTGTGTGCTGCAGTACAGACAGTCTGCAGTTATTGGGGTAGCCAAGCTCCACAGCCCCTGACTCTCTTTGCTCCTCCAGGAGACAGTAATACATTACAGGTGTTATAACTTTCCCTCAGAATCAGACTGCCTGGGGAACTGTAAATCTAAATCATGGCTGCCCTCAGGAAACCTGTGGGCCTGTAAACACAGAGAAATGAGTGAGATGAAAGCATCCGAGGGAGAAAATGAATTTCAGGCATCCCACTGTAGTCTATTTCATTTTTACAGTCTGGTCACCCCCCTGTGGCAGGGGCAGCGCCTTGGAGGGACAGGCTGTCTCCTGACTGACAGCCGACAAGTGAAGCTCTTCCTAGAAGCCTCAGCTCTCAGACCTCACTGAGAGACACGAGTTGCAGTGTATTTTAACTCTCTCTAGCCACCTACACCAAAGAAACCCGAATAGGTTTTTACTGGGAGGTTGGACCTGCCCAAACAGGCATTGATAATGAAGGCTGTTCTTCAAGGCAAAGGGAGAGCGGAACATTCAGGCATACAAAGTATGAGAGGGAGCAGAGGTAGAAGAGAAATGGAGAAAGAGAGGGGGAAGGAATATAAAGGGAAGAGAAGTAGGGAAAGAGAAAGGATAGCAATGGTGCTATTCCTGCTATTCTGAGGATTCACAGTGGTGCTATTCCTGCTATTCTGAGGATTCACAGCCTTGGTGTGAATCTCAGGCCCCTGTCAAGTCATGGCTGCCAGTCAGAGCAAGATAGCCTAGCAACGTGAGCACCTCAACCTGGACCCAGACAGGCACATGACAAGAGCCGGGTAGTCATTAAAATAATCATCAAAGGTTGTTTAATGTGACAATCTGAATGTCCCAACAGCCAAACCAAATTCCTTCAGCCGTAAATGGGAATGTGTGAAAGCTGTCACCAAGAGAATGATGTCATTTTCTTCTGAGGAAGACATTGGAGCTAACTTCACTCTGATTTTTGCCACTGCTTTTTTTTTTAACATAAATATACTCAAATTGCTGTTCGTAGCACAGACTATTATTGGTTCATTGACTACATGGCTAACTCTAGTCAATATGAAAGAGATTTGGTCAGTGTCGAACTCTCCTCCCCATGGATGATTTGCCAAATGCTTTTAATCATGACCCCAGAGTTACTTCTGCTCCCACGAATCTACAGTGGAATCTGAAAGCAATTTTCAATTTTGTAGTTCATCCCCCCACCCTTGAAACCCACATTTTACAGTCTGTCAATGACAGCAAAACTGCAAAGGTCTGTTATTTTTTTAATCACCTAGACTAGCTTGTAGTGTAAATAATATTTGAAAGCATTGGAAATTATGGCTTCATATTTTAGCTTCCAGATTGCTGCTGTGGAGGTGAGAGAGTGTAAAGGATAGGAATGTAGACTTGGGAGCCAGACTGTCTTGGATCCAAGCTCTACTTTCTCCCTTACTTGATGTGCAATCTTTGGCAAGTATCTTAACATCTCTGTTCTTCAGTTTTCTCTTCTATCAAGGGCCATAACAATAATAGAAACATTCTCAGCTGTCAAAAACACATGAAATATGTAAAAGGGCCTGGAATTTAGCAGACAATGAATGCTACCATTCATATCACTAGTGATATTTCTGAAAAGTTTTACATTTCTATTGACTAATTCTAAGGTATCTAATTATTATATATGATCTTCATCTAAGCAACTTTTTTTCTGCTTAACCATTGTGCTAGGAAATAGGTGCACGTGTGTCTCAGCCTTACATATGCTATCCAGTGTTATTTTAATCAGATATGTTCCTCTCCTACAGCCTACTGGGAGAAAACTCCCTCTTCCTGAATGCAAGGGGCATTCCTGGGGACCCTCCTCCCTAGCCCATCCCCATGCCAGTGCACAAAGCTTCCATGGCTGCCTCCTTCCTCTGTCATATGTCTGCACATTCCTGGAATGGAGCATCCACTAGATTCCAGTGTGGCTGACTCTCAAACAATGGAGTGGAGAGGACACTCTTGTGATGAACCTTTCAGACCTTCTGTCAAGGAGCACGAAGGAGGAAGAGACCCACGGAAGGCACCCAGAATCATATGGAAAGATACAATGACAGGAGACCAGATTCCTTAAGAATCCCACAGAACACAAGGACTAGACACCAAGGTCATAATAGCTGCCTTCTAGATGACTGTTGTCTTTGTATCTCCACCTCCATAAACCCAACGTCTTTTGTCATAACATTCAACGAACACATTTAAAACCATTTAGTTTTCTCACTATTAGCTGCAGGAACATTGCCCCCACTACCTAGGTGATACTATTCAGAGACAAGCATGAGTAACTTTTCATCATAAGAACTTGGGGGTTCAAATAAGTGTGTGACTCCAGACCATGTTCTGTTCACCAGCCCTCTAAGTTCATGTTAATTTCATCCAATATGGATCATAACAGAGATTAGAGAGCATGCAAAAGTTGACTTTCAACACAGGGAAATCAAAACTTTTGTTTTTTTTTTTTTTTTTCATCTCCTGAGACCATTTGATCAGTAGATTTTTAAATTCAAGTTGTTTTTCCAGTTTCTCCTACTATCTATACACATGCAGCTTCTAAAGCAAAATAGCATTTATGATGAGAAGGAAAGCCTATAATAATGAGGGTTCACAGTATGGAACACTTACAACGAGCGCATGCTCTGTTCTAGGGTTTCCTGTGAACTAGCCTTGTTAATCCTCAGGCATTCTTTTTTTTTCCAGTGAGTAGATCAAAACATAATAGAAATAGCCATAATTTGTCCCTATAATCATGATTGCATCGCATGCCATGTACTTTCAAATACCCTACATACCAACAGAGCAGTAGAAGGCTTCCTCAATTGTTAATGCGCATTGCAGACTGGATAATTTCTGACAAAAGGAGGGCTTCACAATGAGCTGTAAGAAAAAGACAGCTCTGCAGACATCACAAAGCTGTCACCTCCAACTCTACCTGACTGCGAGTTATTTTCTACTTATTCTACAAGTCAAAGCATGGGAAATGTAAAATAAATGCCCCAAACCATCCTGGTCTCCCTCTCCTTTGTCTGCAGGAACTTATACAAATGCTGGTTCATGTTCAAATGAATGAGCAGATTTGTCATTGGGACAGAGGCCAAAACACTTGGTGTCTGTACAGTGTTCTTCTGTCTCCCCGCTTCTCTCTTGCCATTTGTTTTCTTCTCCTCTGCCTTTCTCCTTGCCTCATTCTTGGTTCCATGAAACAAAATTCTCCTTATATGTCCAATGAGAAAGTACATACAAGGGAGGGCTTTGGAAGACCATGATTCATCCACATGGAGAGGAAGAATGAGGGGTAGGGGTGGACCGTCACATACGTTCAGATGAGTGTCTGGAACTCAAGTCAGAATCAGACAAGCTCTGGTCCAGAGAAGGCTGTTTTCCTTCCAAACCCAGTTTCTGCTCTACTCTGAGATGCAACAGCCATCAGTCCATGATATCTCAGAAAGTATGTGCCCAGCACAGCTTGTAATTACAGAATGCAAACAGCCAGAGTTACATCTTCTCAAGGTAAGACTTCAGCTCAGAGGCAGTATGAATTTTCACTGAGAAGGGAATTTGCAGAGCAATACTGAAAAGGAACCACAGGGAGTTCCCATGACTGTCTGTCTTATTTTAAATTACTCTTTTGTGGAGAGAAGTTTAGATTTAAAGGTTGGCAGATTTTCATAGTGCAGTTCAAAGCCATGGTCCTGGACACTTGACTTAATACTGTACCCTCACATGGAGTCATCCACAGTTCCTTCTAGAATGTGTTTCTTTTTTTTCCTTTTTTATTTTTAATTACTCATATTTACACATCCATCCCCCCATTCCCTCACCCTCCCATCCTCCCATGTTCTCTACCCAACCCACCCTGAACCACCCCTAACTCCTCCTCAGGGATAGTGAAGCCCTCCACCAAGGACCTTCAAAGTCTGCCATATGGTTTGGGGGAGGGTCTAGGCCCTCCTTGCTGTGTCTGGGCTACAATAGTATCCCTCCATAGGGAATGGGTTCCCAAAGTCCATTTGTGCTCTAGGGATAAAGACTGGCTCCTCTGTTAGAGGACCCATAGACTGTCTTGGACTCCTAGCTGGTACCCACATTCAGAGGGCTTGGTTTGGTCCAATGCAGCTTTATAACTAGGATCTTCATTCTATCAGTAGGTCAGGTCCACTGTTTCTGCAGGTTCCTCCATTCCCATCTTGGCTCTTTTGTTCAACCCTCCTCCCTCTCCACAACTAAATTCCAATAGTATGGTTCAGTGCTTAGCTGTGGGTGTTTGTTTCTGCTTCAAACAGCAACTGGATGAGGACTCCCCTTCCTCTCCCTGCCCCCAGGCTCCAATTTGGTCAGGGGTTCTTGTCCCCATTTGCTTCTTTGGAGGACTATGCAATCTTCTCTTGGGGTCCTCCTTGTTTCCTAGCTCCTCTGGCAGTGTGGATTGTAGGCTAGTGATCCTTTGCTCTATGTCTAAAAATCAAAAGTGAGTGAGTACATACCATGGTTATCTTTTTGTGATTGGATTACATCACTGAGGATGGTTTCTTCCAGTTCCATCCATTTGCCTGAGAATTTCAAGATTCCATTGTTTTGTTTTGTTTTGTTTTGTTTTGTTTTCTCTGCTGAGTAGTACTCCATTGTGTAAATATACCACATTTTCTCTATCCATTCTTCAGTTGAGGGACATCTAGGTTGTTTCTAGGTTCTGGTTATTACATACAAATGATGCTGCTATGAACATAGTTGAACATACATCCTTATTGTAAGAGTGTGCATTACTTGGGTATGTGCCCAAGAGAGGAATTGCTGGATCTTGAGGTAGACTGATCCCCATTTTCCTGAAAAACCGCCATACTGCTTTCTAAAGTGGTTGTACAAGTTTGTACTCCCACCAGCATTGGAGGAGAGTTCCACTTTCTCCACATCCTTTCCAGCATAGATTATCATTGGTGTTATTGATTTTAGCAAAGGACACAGTCATCAAGACAAAATGGCAGCCCACAGAATGGGAAAAGATATTCACCAACCCCACATCTGACAGAGGGCTGATCACCAAAATATACAATGAACTCAAGAAGCTAGCCACCCAAACACCAACCAACGCAATTAAAATATGGAGTGCAGAACTAAATAGAGAATTCTCAACAGATGAATCCAAAATGGCTGAAAGACACTTGAGAAAGTGCTCAACATCTTTAGCCATGAGGGAAATGCAACTCAAAACCACACTGAGATACCATCTTACTCCTGTTAGAATGTGTTTCAACACAAGGAGAGCTAGGGTACATGGAGGTAAGTGGGGGAAGGGTAATCGTTGCTGTGTCTTTTTAAGGACTGCAAAATAACTGTAACAAAAAGAAAGTCAAAATCAGAAATAATGAAAAAGTCATGTACTCACTGTTGGAAGCTTGACTTACTTACTCCCTGGTATGGGACCTAAAGCTCTCTGGTCCACAACATATTTTTTTCTCTTTGAGACTCCCAGTCATCCCCTCCCAGGGGTTGAGCACCTCCAGCTGTAGAGCCTGCGATCCTGACAGACAAACTTACAGGCTGTTACAGTCTATCAGGTCAAAAGCAGTATTTTTTTTTATTTCTTATTGAAAAAAAAGATCTTTCTTTCACACTATTAAAGTCTGATAGGAAGAGTATGTTTTTAAAATCTGTCTCTCTCTACCTTCAGAGAATTCCAGACACTAATGGCTTTGAAGTAATTCTTGCACACTTTAGAATAAATGACATCCTTAAGAAACGTCTGACTCGGTATTTACACGTATTCATATTCCCATGCTTCCTGTCTAGTTTGTCAACGCTCAAATACATCTTTAAGAAGAATGTTTTAAAAAGAGAAAAATTACAGTGATAAGAAATGTAAAAGTGACATGGAGAGGCCTCCATTTTGTCTTAACATATGCACACCCATTGAAGCTAATGGAATTTATCTTTATACAAGTGGCTTTTTTGTTGTTGTTTTTTCATGGCTTAAATTGACAAATTCCCTGAAACTTTAAGTTTTGATTCTTAGCCTACTGATTTCATCTCATAAATGTTGAGAGTTCTCCTAATTAGTAGTGTGTGGCAGATAATGTTTGGAATCGATGGGATACAGGGTTTCCTGGGTGCTAAGACCTAGGGAGGTGAGTATTCCTGTATATCTTTGGGAAGGTTTTTAGCATTTTGTATCTGACTTCTCAGTCCTGATTGGTAGAGCCCAGGCCTAGACACCAGACAGTTTCAGCCTCCACACATTGAAGGATCAGGCAATCAGGAGATTGAGTGTGGCTTCCTTTGCCTTGAAAAAATAGCAAGGACAAAAAGATAGGGGATGTGGTGGGCTCACTCATCACTGCTACCAGTCTTTACTTTAGTCTGTTTGTCTTTCTCTAAGCCCCACACAAGCAGATGCCAGGCCCATATTACTGCATTACTTCCTGAAGCTGTTACAGACAACCATAAAAAAGTAGGAGTCATAATACAATAGAAGTTTATTCTCTTATGAGTTATGGGAGGGTTGGGTTCAAAACCATGGTGTTCAGCAGAAATCGTGCTACCTCCAAACAGAGCAGGGGTGATGCCTCTTCTAGTTTTTGGTGGCTCCAGGTATTCCTTAGTTTTTGGCCATTTCATTCTAACACCTTTGGCTCCATGATCACATGGCCTCCTCTTCTTCTTTTCTTCTGTCCATGATAGGGATACTTGTCTATAGATTTACAGCCCATTTGGATAATCCAAGAAGAGCTCATCTTAAAGATGCTTAATTATACACGCAAAGATGACGTCCCAGATTCCAGGTGTTTGTTAGGTTACACTCCAGGTGTTCACCCCACCACACTGACCCTAACCTTTCCAGCTTCTTACATGGTGTCTGGGCTGGGGTAGTGACCCATAAGCATTCTTGAAAGGAAAAACAAATGCTTCCCGTCCCCTATGCAGACAGCTTCCCTCCTCCTTGGCTACCATAGCAAAGCTCACCACCAGTCTCATGGCCCCAAGCAAAACATCTATTCTATCTATCACCAAACTTTACCATAAGCCAGGGGCAGTCCATCCTCCGCTCTAATCTGTTAAGTCTGGGAAACAAGTTAGACAACACTATGGCAATGGAAGATCCCAGAATTCTGTATGTCATAGTTCATTTCAACAAGTATAGACATGTCAACACATTGTATTTGTCCACCTTTTTAGCTCCCGTGACAAAGCAGTAACAGTAATAAAATGAATTAAGGACTTTGTCTTATAGGAGGGAGTTCATAGTTTTATAGAAGCATTGCTAATATTACCTGGGACAAGCTGTGTTATGCTTTAGCATAAATCTACCTGCACACAGCCAGTCCAAGCCCTCCTTCCCATAGATGAACAAAACAAAGCAGGAGGTGGTGGAATGACAGTTCTTTACTTTGCTTGTGTGTACATATATATGTGTGTGGAGGCCAAAGGTCACCCTTATGTGTCTTCCTTGATCACTCTCCACCTTATTTTTGAGACAGAGTCTATCACTGAGTCTGGAAGTCATCAATTCAGCTAAGCAAGCTGGCTAATGAGCTTTGTGCTCTGTCTGTCTCTGCCCCTCCCCAGCTTTGGTGTTACAGATGCATACTCTCCTGCCTAGCTTTGACATGGGTGCTGGGGATCCAAACTGAGGGCCCCATGTTTACTGGGCAGACACTTTATTAACTAAACCATCTCTTCAGACCCTGTAAAATGACTTATTTATTACAATTCTAAGTGTTAGAAATTTTCATGCACTACATTGTGATCATATTTTTCCTTCCTTCAAGTCTCCCCAGATTCTCCCTAGTTTCCTACTTACCAAAACCTTATGTTCTCTCACAAAAGGGAAAACCAACAAAACCCCCAAGAAAACAAAACCTAAACCAAAAAGATAAAACCCCCAAACTATAACCCCCAAAAGTACACACAAAAGCATGGGGTCTATTTCAACTACTTCTAAGCATGAGACCTGCCCTGGAGTGTAGAAAGCTGGTTTTCCCTTTCCTGTCAGGTACCAATTACAAATTGCTTCTTGGTTATAAGTAGGGTTTTGTGCCCACTTCCTCTTCTCCGTGCTGAAATTTTGTCTAGGTTGAATTTGTACAAATGTCTCATGAGTTGACATGTGAATCAAACCTGTTATTTCTGGAAGATACTATACTGTTTCCTTGGAGTCATCCACCACCTCTGGCCTATACAATCTTTCTGCCTCCTCTTCCTCACAGCTCTCCAAGCCTCTAGTATCAGGAATGGATTACATCTTGTGCTTCTGACCAAAGGGGCCCCATATACACCTCCATTACAGGACATTTTCAATTCTATTGGTCACTTTCTACAACCTAACAGTAAAGGCCCATTGCTAACATCACCACTTACTGTGGCATCTAGCATGAATAAATTGAACTGATACCCAACTAGAAGTGTCACTCCTAATGAGTAGCATTCATAGTGCTGGAAGGTAGCATGTATAATATAAAACTATACCATACCATACTATGCCATATTTCCAGAGGTGAAAAATAACCATCAATGTTCCTCAGCTATGAACCATGAGACCACAACAGTGACCTGCTTGCAAGATATAAGAAATTGAGGTACCATGACCATTTGATAAGATAATCTTAATAACAACACTGGCATTTTAGATGTGTCATCATTCACAGTCATTGTAATTTACTGCATAGTATTTACCAACAACAGTAATAATTACCACAGCACAAGCTAACATTTAAAGAGTTCTCATTGTGGGGTTACAACATTAAGAGGTTTATGTGTGATATCTCTTTAGTTTTCAAAGTTGTCCTATGAGGAGAAAGTTTTATTTTAGCCATTTGCATATGAACAATGGCCTAGTGAGCCTTACTTTGGTGAGATTGTAAGTAGCGGATCTAGAGATGGAATCTAAGCATGTTGGACTCCAAGACTTTTGCTTTAAGTATGATAATTCAGTTTGTATACTTTCTGCCTTTTCAATCACCTTCTCTACACAGACAACTTCCCTCTCAATATTAAAGAACATCTAAACATCTTCCTTTACCTATATTCCAAGTAGAAGGCTTTTTTTACTACTAGAGAATTCCAATTTCAGTGGTGATTTCAATACACAAAGTATTTTGCTGAGCATTAAAGTTAAAGTTTCTATCTGTTGAAACCTAGAACTATACAGAAGAAATCCAAGACAAGCTTTGGAATCCCTCTGAAATATATGTGGGACTCCAATTGTTCAGCACCACCCCACAATCAGTCTTGGGCCTTTTCTGCTCACCCATCCATCATTTCTCCTCTCATTTACTCTGTGTGCTATGAAGAAAAGAATAAAAAAAGTCCTTGTGTATATGAAAAGACAGCCTTGCAATGTGACTTTAATAGCATTACCTTACAGATATCAACTGTCAATGAGACCTATGTTTCACTGCACCTTTATGAACTAGAGCCCAGTCAAGGGCTTGACTTGAAAGGCATAGCATCCCAGGGTTGAGCATATGCACTCCAGATGAAAGCTGCATGGGTTTGAATCTTGGTTTGCTATTAATTGTACAAACTGGAGTGAGTTATTCAATCTTCTCTCGGCCTTTGATGGTTAATTTTGATGGACTGGATTGAGATAAGCCTAGGAAATTAACATCTAATATAAGGAAACTCCCAGAGATGATTAACAAAGAGGTAGACATAGTTATAGCTAGAGTGTGAACTGTCCATGTGTCTGAACACATGGTCCCAAATTGTTGGTGCTATTTTGGGAAGGACCATTAGCAGGTAGGGCATTGGCAGAGGACATGGGCCAATCTTGAGGTTAGGTCACTTGGACTGACCCTTTCCATGCCTGACTGTCCATGTGATGCAACAAGCCACTTCAAGTGTTTTAAGCCATAGCTGTGAGCTCTTCCCACCATTGTGCCTTCTCTACCATTCTGAATTGTATCCATGAACTATGAGCCAGTATTCCTCCATGAAGTTGTTTTTCTTAGATATTCTGTCATAGCAATGAGAAAAGTAACTATCACTTACCCTAGACATGGCCTTTACCATCTGGGATCCCAGATGGATTAAGAGAGGAAAAAAGGAGAAGCTGGCCAGGATGAGCAGTCTCACATACTCGTGCCTTTCTATCGTTGGCCTTCTTTCTTACCACTCACCAGAAACAGTAGAGCCAAATGACCATAGGCTGACCTCTGTAACCATGAGCCAGAATGAATCCTTTCTCCTTGTGTCTCTCATGGATTTGGTTACAGTAACAAAGGGCAGACAAACAAAACAAAACAAACAGAATGCAACCCCCCCTAACACAATGATAATACTAATAATTATGGAAGTTATTATTAGTAAAAGTGAAGTATGTAGCTAAAGCACCAAAGAATCCTGCCAGATACAGAAGATTTCCAACAAATATAAGCTGGTGCCATTCAATTACTTTGATTCTTAAAGCAAAAGAGTACTATCCATGCTTTCCTGGTAGCAAATAGTGTGACAGAGCCTGAGTGGCTTCCTAAAGCCACACAATTATGATGGGAACAAAGGCTTATGCTATTCCCACTAAGTCACCTAACTTATATTATATATCTTCCTTCTTTGTGCTTCAGATCCATTATGGCTGACCTCTCCTCTGGGTATCAGTTAAGACAAGCGTAGAGCTATGGGCACATTCATCATCACCATCATCACTTATTGGTTAAAGTATAAATCAAATGTGCTGAGAAAAAAATAACTAAACTAATTTAACTAGAGTTAATAAAATCATATTTCAGTTGAAATTATTTAAAAATAGGCTGCATGCTTTCAATTTTGCCCTGGATTTTTTGGCACATGAAGCTGCCATTTCTTAAAGCAGAGATGGATGTTTTAAAAATACGAGTAGGTAAAGAGTGTTACACAACACTTCTAGAAGAGAACTTCATGCTAATACCATGCGAGGGCAGAGGTATTAAAAGTGGAAATCACATAGAAATTAAAGCAATAACTAAATTCAATGGTTCTAATTCAAATTTCTAAGATTGCCCTGCAGAGGATCCCAGACACCATTTCCTGGCTCCTTACTGCAGGAAAGAAAAGTGCTGTGAGGACATATTATGCATTTTCCTAAGAGGACTATTTTGTATTTTCCTCTTCAACGCTAAACTGCTGGGCATCATAGATCATCCACTGCAATATTAGTGCAGAGGAAGATGTTTTAACTTTGTATAGTATTCAAAACAAAGCAAAGTTTTTGAACTTGAAGAATCTAGCCACTTACACTTGTGGGGAGACAGAGAATGTCGCTATCAGGATCATTTCATGAGATACACAATATCTGTCAGTGAGAGGTGTACATGTACCCGAATGTATCTACTGCAGAGAACAGTCTGCATCAGGCATCTTTAGGCAAAATGGCCAATAGCATAAAAGAATATTGTGCTCGATAGTTCTATGTCAACTTGACACAAGCTATAGTCATCTGAGAGGAGCAAACCTTGAACGAGAAAATGTGTCCATAAGGTGTGTTTGCAGGCAGGCTATAGAGCATTTTCTGAATTCGTGATTGATGAGGGAGGGCCTAGTCATTGGAGGTGGTGCCACCTGTGAGCTGGTGGTCCTGGGTTCTATAAGATAGCTGGCTGAGCAAGCCACAGGAGCAAAAGTAAGCAAGCAGCACCACTCCATGGCTTCTGTATCAGCTCCTGCTTCCAGGTTGCTACCCTGTTTAATTTCTTGTCCTGACTTCCTTCAGTGATGGACTACAATAATAAACCCTTTCCTCCCCAAGTTGCTTTTGGTCATGGTGTTTCATCAGAGCAATAGAATCTAACTGGAATACACATCTTGAGATCTTGGTGCACATTTCTCAAAGTTAGAGTTATGTTCCTTCATCCATCTCCTTCCTGTCCTTAGCAGAGAGCCTCAGCATGTGCATTGCTCTTCAGTGCTGAAAGGGTATCTAGTAGCTGCAGTCAATAGTTCAGGGGACTTGGATATTCCATGACTCCGGTTTCTAGGCAGTGCATCTTTTTGAGTCTTAACTTGCTCATTTGTAAAATGGATCCTGATTGTGATGCCCATTTCACAAAAGGGTTTTGATGAGGAGATGAACTAATAATAGAAATATGTCCTTGCACATTGCTTTACAAGAAAATTCTTCCTTTTTTATAATATATTTTTATATGTGTAAGTGTGTGCTTGTATGAATTCATACATGCCAGGTGTGTGCAAGAGCCTGGAAGAGGGCATTGGATCCCTTACAAATAGAGCTACAGATAGTGAAGAGCTACCACGTGGGTTCTGGAAACCAAACCCAGGTCTTCTGAAAAAGCAGCAAGTGCTCTTAACCACCCAGCCATCTCTCTAGCCTCAAATTTGATCATTTTTATTTTCAATTTGGCAATGAGATCAATTCCATAATTATCTATTGGTTGAATAGTGTACATTTCTTCATGGCAAGAAACATTGCCGAGATGCAAACTAAACATTGGCTTTGTGCACTTACCTTCAATACAATGGCAAATGTATATTTTGAATTTACAATAATAACATCAGGAAGAAACTAATAAATAGTTATGTCTTATAGGAAGTTGCTTGGCTTATACTATTTTTGTTTTTTATTTACAAAACCATTATAAGTTACTGGAATGGGTGCTTAGTATAATTTAGATAATACGTATAAAATAGAAATAAAAATAATTTGTGATTTCATTACCAAGATGACCTCATTAACAATATTAGTTAGAGTCTACTATTTTTCTACATATACATCTATTTGAAAATTATACATGATAAAGTGAACCATGCAATGTACACTGTCTTTGCATACATAATAATATGTTGGGCACATCTTTCAGTGATAATATATGCATATTTGTGATATTATTTTTACTATGGGCATAGTTTTCCTTTATGAATAAGTAGGGATAATTATTTACCAATAACATTCTTTAGACATCTATTTCCAATGGTTTTTATCATAAAGTGAATATAGTTTGCATAATATTTTCATGCTTTTATAATTTGTCCTTAGGATAAACACTTCCATGTGAAATTGTGGGACAATAATTTAATATTTATATGTATATATAAATTTTATAGGTATATATATTTTTAATAGTATTAAGACAGATTGCCAAATTAAACTATAAAATGCATACTACTTTACATTCTCACTTGCCTAATTTTGCTTGAGGTTGCTAGTTTATATTTTTGTCAACATAGTCTAACACTAGAAATACTTTATTGCCAGGCAGGGTGACACATGCCTTAATCCCAATACTTGGGATGCAGAATCAAGAGGATCTCTGTGAGTCCTAGGCCTTTCTGGTCTACACAGCAAGTCACAGTCCAGCTAAGGCTATGTAGTGAGACCCGTCCCCGCTCCAAGTACTTGATAAATCTGATAAGTAAATATTATTTTTAAACTATCATCTTTTCTCTGAAGCTTCATGACATTTTAAAATGATTGTGTGTGTGTGTGTGTGTGTGTGTGTGTGTGTGTGTGTGTGTGTGTGCTTCACCTGCATATATGTATATACATCTGTGTGTGGAGTGCCTGAGGAGAGCATCAGGTCTCCTAGCACTGGAGTTATAGACAGTTGTGAGTTGCCATGTGTGTGCTGGGAACTGAACCTAGGTCTTCTGCAAGAGGCCTTTTCACATATCTCTTCAGCTTCTTCCAGACAATTTTATTAGAGATTAAAAGAAAAACTCCATGGTAGTAGGCAAGCTATCAATCTCAGCAGCTGCCCTGAGGCAAAGAGAAGGAAGAGAGCCATGTCATTTGTCATTTGAGTCAAGTCAGCATGTACTCAAACTATCATCATAGATAGCATTTCTTTGGTTATCAGATAAATTGTTCAATTTCCTTTCATAAGACATTTAAAATGCCTAATTTTCTTAATGGTGTTAATGTTTTATGTTCGTTAAGAAGGATGTATAGAAACAAGACTGACAGTCTTTAAGGTAGTTCTCAGGGAGCTTGTCTCCTGGAATTCACAAGCATATGCAGGTACCTTCCCAAGTCATGGGTAGTAACTGCCATTTTCTTCTAAACAGCAAAAGGCATAAGATGCCAGTTCTAAATTGTCACAGACTATAGTTCCCAGGTTACTGGCATTCTCCTACTCTTTCAGAGTCCTTCACTCTAGAGAAGCCATGTGGTGAACAATTCTATGCAAGGATTGTGTCATCCACCAACTGCAATGAAGAAACCAGTATAGCCAAGAGTCATGTGTATACAGCAGACTCTTGTCCCAGGTGGTCCATGAAGTGACTGATGCTGCAGTAGACAAGCAGACTGCAGCAGTTTCATGAGGGACAAGATGCAGACATATCTGACTCACAGAATTTATAAGATACTAGTAACTTGCCATTTGCACTAAGTGATAATTAGCACTAAGGTAATTCTTAATACAGTGAGATTTATAACAATACAGAATACAGAATTTCAGAGAGTACACACCTTAAAATACTGTATAAATTGTAGATATATTTCTTAATATGGACACAAACTCCCCAGAAAAATAAAAGCATCTGGAGAGGCAAGAAATGACAGAGTGGAAATCAGTAAGCACTAAGCAAGTATGAGAGCCCATTTTGCATCCTAGAAGAATAGGTATTGGCTTTTAATAGATTGATCACAGAGGCAAAGCTTTGGTTATAAACAGTTTGGTAAATCTGATGAGAACACCCTCATTACCCATATATAATGTAGTCTAAAGTATTAAATTCTCAGGAAGCTATGGTGGAATATTTGTGTAATGATGCAAAGATTGTCATATTCTTTATGTTGTATTTCTTTAACTCTTTGAAGCTCTGTTACTCTGACTGCCTAAAACATGATTGGTCTAATAAAAAGCTGAATGGCCAATAGTGAGGCAGGTGATAGGATAACCAGGGATGCCAGGCAGAGAGAATAAATAGGAGGAGAATTCTAGAAGAGAGAGAGAAGGATTAAGAAAAGGAGAGGAGGATGCCAGGGGCCAACCACCCAGACACAGAGCCAGCTACGGAGTAAGAAGGAAAGAAAGACATATAGAGTAAAGAAAGGTAGGAATCCCAGAAGCAAAATGTAGAAGAGAAACAGGATAATTTAAGTTAGAAAAGCTGGCTAGAAACAAGCCAAATTGAAAATGGGCATTAATAGTAAGAATAAATCTCCATGTATTTATTTGGGAGTGTGCTTCCAAAGAGTGAAAAAAAGCAACTACAGTAAGTGACTTGAGAAAAATCTGAAATACAGGAAATACCAATGGCCACCAAAATCTATAACCACAATAGCTACTTTTTCCTGATCACTCTTCAAAGTACATCACAGAAGTAAACACAAGTCTTTTATCAAGGAAATACTTGATGCACATTCCTAAAACACTTCCATTAAACCACAGATAAAGTAACAAGAACTAAAACCACACTGCACATAGGAGAAAACAAACCATCATGATAAAAGTCAAGAGAAAAAAAAAACAGGGCATATCGCCATCTATGTAAAAGCAACAACTAACACATAAAGGGAATACTGAATAGAAAGTGCCAGATTTAATATTTTATGCCTACAGAAATAAAAGATCCTGTTGAGTGTGTGATGAGAACTAGACTATCAAAAAGAACCAGGTACATTTGAAAAGAAACCAGGTAGAACTTATAGAATTGTGAAATTTAGTGATTTCCATTGAAATGTCAAAGAGCAAAACAATGATTATATGTAACTGAAGAGGGAATATGGAAAAGAGACCTGATGATAAATTACAGAGGATGGAGCATACAGAAACATAGTTAAAATATGGATGAGAAATTAAACAGAATAGAGGAGGGTGTTCAAAAGACCTTCAAATAAACTGGGTTTCCAGGGAGAGATAACAGAGAGACTGGGGAGAAATACTAGATGAAGGAATAGGTGAGAATTTTCTACCAATAATGAAATAGGAAGACCGATAAATATGAAGCCCAAAAGATACCTTTAGACATCAAGATAAGCCATGACACTAAGGAAAATTTGAGAATGCTATGAAAAGTCAGACTTAAAACACCAACTGGAAACAAATACAATCTGCCTTCAAACTGTACTTTTGTTGTTACTTATTTTGTTTTATGAAAAGTCAAACAAGACAAAATACGTAGCAACAAAAGTACAATTTGATGACAGATTATATTTGTTTCCTATTGGTATTGTAATATGGTACCACAAAACCCAAACTTTTATTTTTTTAAAGCTCTCAAGGCCATAAGTTTTAAGTGGCTCTCACAGTGCTAATGTCAGGGTGTCAACAGGAATGCTTCTTTCTTAAGATCCCAGAAAAAAAAAAAACATGTTCTTGCAAGATGACCCTCATCTCTGCTGCCTCTCTCTGGCATCCACTGTCATATTCCTTCTCACCGATCTTGCTCCTCCTGTCTATCTCTACAAGACTCACTGTTGTGGCTCCTGGGCAAAAGCAAATACTCCATGATGAGTTCTGCATTTCTTCATAACTTTCAACTTCTTAGATCATGTGAGGTAGCACACTCACCGTGACCAAGGATTAGAATGTGGAACCTTGGGGAGCTATTTAAAGGCAAGGACCATAGCAATCATATTAACAATTATTGAAATCTGGACTCTGTATCTAGCAACATCACCTTTTAAGAAATTATATGAAACAACAATCATTAAAGCAATCAAAGTAGCGTTTGCTCTGAAAATCACTAAAGGAACTCTGAAAGGATGAAATCCAGAGGAAGAAAAGAATGGTCTCAAAGTTGAGGTATGAATACCAAAAGGTCCAGAAATAAACCATTAATAAGAACATGGGTTCAAACAAATATTGGCTGGATAAAACAATACATAAACACAAGAAAGAAGTAGAAAATGTCTTCAAATGAAACCAAAGAAAAGAACGTATACCTATGTGTGCGAAATTCAACAGGAACAAAGCCCAGAGGGAAATTTGTAGCCACAAGCCCTAGAACTGAAGAAGAAAGATTTGAAATCAGCAACCAACTTTACACCCAAAGAAATGAGAAAAATAAGAATAGAGTTCAAATGCAACAAGGATAGAATGATGACAAATGATGGAAGAACAACACTGTAATTTTTAAAGCCTTTGTTCTTCAAAACGTTGAAGAATACTGACAAGACATTAGTTAGATTGACTAGGAATAAAAGACAGATGACTTATGTCTTTTAAAAAGGAGCAAAATGGCAGATATTGTTGGGAGTTTCACTGTGACAAGAACATTAGGAGGATACTCTAAAACTATATGCCAATATACTGGACTACCTAAATGAAACAGTTCATCTCCTATGAATGCGTTCTACCCAGACTGCATCAAGAGGAGACAGCACATTTGAACATACAAAAACATAAAACTAGTCTGGAGATTGAATGAATAATCAAAACCCTCTCAATAGATAAGATTCTGGGATGATGGCTTGACTGGTGAATATTACCAAGCATTTAAGGAATAATCCTATTAAAAATTTTCCAAATAGCTGAAGAACATTTCCAAATTCATACCCTGAGGCCAGTGTCACAACACACTCATCCCAAAGCCAAACAAAGGTCATGTAAGAAAAGGAAAAGACTAATCATATTAATGCAGCACACCTTAATATACTATCAACTCAAATTAAAAGACTCCATAGTATGCCTGTGACAGTTAATACTGACTAACAACTTGACAGGATCTATCACCTTGGAGACAAGCCTCTAGGCATGACTGTGAGGGATTATTTAGATTGGATTAACCTCTGGCCATACTTGTGAGAAATTATCTTTTTAAAATATTCAGTTTAATATTCATATATGCATATAATATGTTTCAATACCACTTCCTCATTCCCGCTCCTCCAATTTCCCTCTCCCCTCCTCACCATTTTCCCATGCTAACCCAAGTGTTTCCCTTTCTCTTGGCGATAATAATTAAGGTTGGAAACCTCACCCTAAAAGAGGGGAGCCTTATTCTTTGGGCTTCAGTACTGGACTGAATTAAAAATGAACTAGTTGTGCACAAGAATTCATCTAGTTCTTGGCTGCAAATGCATTATGATTTGTTCCCTCATCTCTGTTGCCATGAATTCACTACCAAGGTAGACTGGACTCTTAAAATGCAAGCCAAAGTAAAGCCTCTTTCTCAAAATTACTTTGTCATGATATTCTACCATAGCAACAGAAAAGGAAACTAATACAATGCCCAAGTAGAATATCTTTCTTTATCACATCAACTCTATCCTATGAGCACAATAAATGTAACATGTCACATTCATAGAACTTATAAATAAAATACACTACCCATGATCATCTTAGTACAGAAAAAGCATGTGATATGTCTAAGCTCTACTATGATAAAATAAGAGTATTCAAGAAGGAAAGGAATTCAAGGCGTGTATCTTAATATAAGAAATGTTTTATCAGAAAATCCCATAGAGAATATCATCCTTGAGGTGAAAAAATTTAAATTTCCTTTAATATTAGAAACAAGAACAGGACATTTGTTTTACCACTTCTATATGGACCCAATCATTTGGGCAATGAAAAGAAGCAAAGGTCTCCAGACTGGAAAGGAAAGGCAAAATCATTTATTTGAAGGTAGCTTGACCTTATATATAAAGAAAATCCTCAAAACACACACATACAACACACAAACACAACACACATACACACACACAAAGAGAATTAAAATTAACAAATAAATTTAGAAGATTTGTAGGATGCATAGCTAATGCACAAAATCCAGTTGCATTTCTGATTATGAACAATGAACAATAGAAAAAAAATCAAGAAAACAATTCCACTTAAAAAAACATCAAACATAATAAAGCACTTAGGACTAATGTTAGCTAATGAGACAAAGCCTGAAGAAAATTTGTTCAATAAAACTATAAAATATGACTGAATCAAATCATAGAAGACACAAATAAATGAAAAGACACCCAATATACATGAAGTAAACACTGTACTAAGTTACCATGCTATTCCCCAAAACCTGCAGATTCAATCCAATGCCCACCAAAGCCTGGTGAAGTTTTCACAGAAATAGAAAAAATTCCTAAAATTGTTGTAGAAAATATCCAGGGACTACCAATATTCAAACAATCATAAGATTTTTTCATATGCCCTGATCTCAAACTGGTCACAAAGTTACTATAATCAAAACAGTGTGGCATTGGAGTGAAACCAGACATGCAGAGGCATGGCATTGGATAAAGGCATGCAAAATAAAACAAAAAAACTCTGATACATATATTCAGATCATGTTTGACAAGGGTCCTAAGATCATCCAATGGGAAATGATTATTCCCCCAAAGAATCTTTCTGGGTAAACAGGAAATTCATGTGACAAAGAATGAAGCAGGGCCCTTCACTTTCACCATTAACCAAATTAATGCTATGGACAACAAGAAGCCAAGAGGCATGATACTCTAAGAAGAAAATACAGAAGATTTGGCAGCAATTTCTCAACTATGACACTTGAGACACACATGAAAAGAAAATAAGAACAAATTGAATTTCAGAAAGTTTTAAAATTTGTACATCAATATCAACAAAATTAAAAGGCCAACCACAGGATGAGAGAAGAGATTTTCAAATCATACATTTCATAGGAAGGTAATGGCAGAATACTCTGAGATTGTGTGTGTGGAACATAGCACCCAGTTAGAAAGGGGAAGGTCGGGAGCACACATTTTTTCAAAGGAGAGAAAGAGTCTCTCCTTGTCTGTAGATGGAGGCCTGCAGTGATCTTCTACATACACACTTAGAGGAAAGTTTATTGTCATTCTGCAGTTTCCCACTGCTAACTGAAATTGTAGACAGCAAAACTGTAGCTCAGGTTAAAGCCTCAAAGAGTAACATGAAAAAGGATTATACAATGCCAATCATTGGACAATTCTTCACCAATCAGGACACTGGTGTCTTGCATCTGTTAGGATGGCTACTACCAAAATTGAAGTTGCTGATCAGAAGATGACAAGTCTTGACAAGGATTTGGTGGGAGAAACTAGAATCCTTGCTACTGGGAAGGTAGAGGAAACAGCAGAGTATCATTCATCCTTGAAAAGCAAAGGGAGGGGTCTGCAGCCATACCTCCCTGAATGCACCCAATCTCATCTGAAAAGCACTGCAATGTGGATGAACTCCATGGTTCAAGACATAGAAAGTCACAAAGATCAACTTAAAATCCCACAACAGTTTCAGATACCTGGGATGATATGAAATAATGATTCAATAAATTGGATGAGCAATAGTATTTCCTAAACAAATCCTATGAAATGTAAAAAGCCTTGTATAAAATTAAGCCCCAGTTTTTGACAGCACTGTATTTCTGACTATACTATATTTCTCCCCTCTTGGTAAGTAACAGTGTGTTGGTAGTGGGGACCTGCAGGTTTCTCTGAGAGACAGCAAGTCTGAACGGAGGCAGACACAGTACTCGGGACACTCCAGTGGAATCCAGAGAAGGCAGAGAGAAATAGTGATGTCTTGTGGTAACTGAGTAAGTAATCCTGTGAAATAAGCACCTTGAGGATCTGCAGAAGATGGAGTCATAGATATGGGAGTCATAGATGGCTAAGATCCTACATTAACAAGCAGAAGAAAAGTCCAGACTCAAATGTAATTTGTGTGTAAGGACAAGCCAGAGGCTGTCACTATCAGCACACAAGAGTCCCAAAGATCCCTCCTCCTAATGCACAGAATACCAGACTGCACCCTAGAGGCAGAATTCAAAAGGGCCAGGGGTAGAACTGGTAGCTGTATTTCTAACACGATCCCAGGGATGCTAGGCTCTTTACTCCTCACTTTCGAACTGAACAGTTAGATAATTAGATTGTTCACAGAGCTATTAGCTGTGGGATCTAGATGTAGACTTTGGTCCTGGAGTTGGCATTAGCTTAACAGTACCCTAAAGACTCTGTCTTCTGAAGAATGGGTATCTCTTGATCTCTAGATTGTAGAATCATCTCAGAAGGGAAATCATATAAGGTCCAATGTGGGTTTTATTACAATTTGCAACAAGCATTAGCAATCTTCATTACCATATAAGCACACACACACACACACACACTCACACACACATGCACACACACAATCAAAAGAAAAAAACTTACAGAGTAAAACTTTATCCTTTCTAGCCATGAGGCATTCGAACCTGTTCTTTTAAAACCCTGCATTAAAACCCACTAACTTGTTTTTATGTCTTACTGAAAAATTACAATGGGTAGTTTAAAACTACATTAGGCGTTAGCTGAAGATGTTGGGCAAAGGGTGACGGTGTGAGTACTGCTTCAGGGATGCACAGGATGGTCCAGGTGGGAGCCGTTAATTAATCCAACTGAAGAGATCAAGCCAACCCCACATTAGTTGAACTGACACATGTGAGCAGCCACAGACCACCTCTTCCTCCATTTGCCAGTCTTTTTCTCATAGACTAATCATGCTCTAATCAGCTTTATCCTTTGTGGGTTTTGTTTTTTGTTTTTTGTTTTTTTGTTTGTTTATTCCTCAGTGCTGGGACTGAACTCAGCCTTCCTCATGCTAGGCAACCACTCTCCAGAAGAATTACATTCTTGGCCTTCATTCTCACACCAAACATGACTTAAAATCCAAATATCAACAACTATATCCAAATTCAATGTAAGATTATGCATTAACAGAACAAACCAGCTAAAACGTATTTCATACCCTGCCAAGCTTTCCAAATTAATATAGCAGGCTCTAAAATAAATACCGAACACTTATTAAGCTTGCCTACATGCGTAAATAGCACAGTGTGTTCATCCAAATGGAAAACCGAGGAGGGAACGACATATCACCTGAGCACATGTTAGAGAGGGTAACACATTTTCCTGAAAGTACTGAAGGTGTGTGGGTGGAGGGAGCCGACACCAGCTTCAGACTCCACAGGCATCTTGTAGTAGAACTGAAATAAGTGGTAAAGTTGCCATTGTGGGGAAAATCTAATTATCAGTAAAGTCAGTTTTGCTTATGAAATGAGGGGGATAATATATACATAAAAGAAGATGCCAAGCAATGTCTGAAAACCCAAACTGGCATGTCTGCAGGAAAGTAAACTGGAGCCCAACTCGATGGGTTCTCTTCAGCCCTAGTGCTGAGTGACCTAATGATGCCTGAGCCTCATGCAACTGTCACTGAGTTTCATTGACAACATAATTGTGGTTTGCACAGCACAGGGTGCCTTTTAGTTAACCAATTCAATGAAGATAAAAACACATAGAGGGAGGACGGCCAGAACCTGAATGGCCATCCCAAAATAGCAGTGCATAAAGAGAAACATGAAGGTTGACAGTCTCTTCACTGTTTCTCTACCAAAGTAAGTACACTCTCTAGTGCAGCAGCTCTCAACCTATGGGTTGTGACTCTTTTGGGAGTCAAGCAACCTTTCCAAAGGGGTCGCCTAAAACCATCGGAAAACACAGATATTTGTATCATAACTCATAACTAGCAACATTATAGTTATTAATTAGCCATGAAAATAATTTTGTGGTTGTGGGTCACCACAACATGGGGAGCTGTGTTAAAGGGTTGCAGCATTAGGAAAGTTGAGAACCAACCACTGATCTAGTGTGTTTATGACTGCCTCCTCCTCTGAGAAACGTTGATCCACACAGCGCTGGGTCACTGAAGAACCAGACTGAAGGCAGGGTGGCTCTTCAAAGTAGAAGCAACTCTAAGGGCCCACCGTCTCTGTCACACTAATTTGACTGTCATTTTCAGCCATCAGTCCACTGCCACATCTCCTGGGCCAGGTTGCTTTTCTGGACTAGGCAGAAGAGAAAAAGTTGGGAAGGAACAATTTCTCACGGTGGGGAACACTGATTAATCTAAAGGCCA
Source organism: Cricetulus griseus (assembly GCF_003668045.3). NCBI lineage: Eukaryota > Metazoa > Chordata > Mammalia > Rodentia > Cricetidae > Cricetulus > Cricetulus griseus. The sequence continues at coordinate 35,141,751 of NC_048596.1, forward strand.
GAAACTAGGAACAGAGTTAGAAATGAGAATGGACAGCAGGTGTGGAGTTTAAGGCACAAGATGTGACCATGACAAACCATCTCTGTCTTCACAGTGAATGAACCTGATTTACAACATGGGGTTAAAGCCACCTCCAGCTCAGAGCTGGACCTGGGAATGTCACAATGTGATCACAAAAAGGGTTTGGGGACACAAGGTTGAGGACAGATGGAAGGGAAGTGGGTAGTGGTGTCAAGGAAGAGCCAGCAGGCCTCTGCAGTCTACCTGCCTGGTGCCTGTGGTTGTCAGACACCATTCACCAGCTTGGAAACATTTCATGTACATACCAGTCACTTGGGCATCATGGTAAAAGGCTCATTCTGCTTCAGGAGGTCTGCAGTGGCCTTATATTATGTTTTTCCATGGAGCTCCCTGCAGATCCCAAGGACACTTGTCTGAGGACCACTCTTCAAGGAATATGTTTCTGCATATGTGTCAGAACACAGATGAGGTCCTGTATTAACAAATGCTTGAATGCTTTCCCTCCAGAAGCCAGAACCTTAGCTATTGCTTATCTCTGTGTCTACAGCCATTGTCACAGGGTTGTGCACATCATGCCCCCTTTAATCAACCATCATTCAAAAGGAGACAACACTCAAACAGATCTTAGACATATTGATCTCCTTAGGAGAGATTTGTTTAATAAACAACAAAGGCCAGATTTATAGAGCAGATACCATGTTGTCACATGCCAGAAAATGGACAAGAAATGGGAAAGAATCTACTCTGAACCATGTCCCGTGTATGTATGCTTAACTCACTCATGCCAAGCATAAGACACCAGGTATTCATTTAATCATCATACATGCCCTATCTATTAGTTTTTTAATCCCTATTTTATATGAGTGAAATCAAATTTTTCAGTAAAGTTAAGTTGTAGAGTTTAAAAAGTGATGTAGAATTTTTAAATTGGGAAGGTATGGCTATTTTGGTAATAACAATCCAAGGAAATATTATTAGCTCTGTTTTAAAAATATGAACAAATTTGCTCAGAAGCACAGTTAATGGGCCCTAATCTAGTGGTTTCAACCTTTGCCACAAACAGGAAGTGCCTAATAGTGTAAAAATAATCCCTCTCCTTGAGACACATCATTGTGTTATTAAACTCCAATCCCTAGATATATCACCAGGCACATTTTCTAAAAGTTTTCTGGAAGATCTTAATAGGTTAGACATGGCTTAGAACCACACCTTATGTGAGGCCCCAAGGAACACTACACTGTATATGCTTAAAAATTAACATTTCTTCATGACCATATTCAAGGGGCAGATGAGGTAATGAATCTCTCTTTGTCACTGGGCAACTGAGTATTGCATGCCTGCTATGCCTGTAAAATGTAGCATTGTGTGATATTAGTGCCTATGGTCAAGTGAACAGGCTATGTTCCAAGAGGGTTTGTAGTAATGGGAAAATCCTGCCCACAGGACATGGCAACTGAATTGAATTCAGAAAGAAGTAATACAATGTGAAAGCAATGACAGGGAAGAGTCTGGTGACCCTTGTTCATTTTTCCATCTGTATTGCAAAAGAACATGGCAAATTCAGTTTTAAGACTCAGCCCTCTCATTGCAATGGTATTCTATGTTTCTGATCACACCTTTTCCAGGAGCAAGGGGCCTTTGCTAGCACCAATATGCAGGGATAAAGTTGTTTCTCTCCTAGAAATTCCTCAAGATGTTAGGTTAGGCATCAACTGCAGGTTTAGGATTGGCTGTCTTGAACTCCCACCATGCATGATGTTTAGAAACTGACTTCCTTTAGGTTGGGATGAGAGCAAGAGTAAGGGACCCTTATCTAGTACCTCCTGCAAATAATAAGGATATGTGTGGTGGAAAGAGGTGAATAGTAAAAGCCTGGCCAGGAGGGCAAAGCTAAAGATCAAGTCAATTTATGAACCTAAATTGACAGACTCCCTGATTTAGGAGAGAATGGTTAACTCATGGGTGGGGGGGTCACTACTAATATCCATAAACTGGAAATTTTTAACTGTTCAGAAATAATGACAGACACACTATTTATAAAATAATTTTCCTGTACTTTAATTTTCCATAAATTACTTCCTCACACAATTAAATGAACTAAATAAACCATTGATACAATGTTACAAACAACATAGGATGTGTATCAAAGACATTTCTTCTTTGTTCTCAATATCCAACCATTTTTTTTCCATCAACCCAGAGCTGGATTTGCTGGTTTGAACAGCAACATGATTTTTTTTTCTCACAGAGAACAATAGACTAGCTTCTATCTATTGTCTGTCATAGAGAAGCTCTCTCAGACTCCACATCTCTCTGTCCAGGTGCATTCTCTTACCAATGGCAAACCACTGCTTTGCCTCATAGACCCAGATTCCAAATTACCTAATTTTATTGGAATGTTCTCTCAGCTACTCTTTTGTTTTTTCTCCCAGTGGAGAATTAAGAAAACAGTTTCCATAAAGTCCTGTGCCTCTTGCCTCCAGATGTATTAGTCCTTTAAAATAACCAGGTTTGGAGGGAGGCACTGCACTAAATTTTGTACGTATCTTAACCAATTGATTTGGTTTCCTACATCCGGCTGTACACTCCTTTGAGTCTTACGTTTCTTTTTTGAAATATGAGTTTAAAAATTATTAACTACTTACTACATGCTAAGTGTGGTTTGTGTGGGCTAGAGATACAAGACTAAATGGGGGAACTTCTCTGTCCCAATGTAGCATACACCCAGAAGGATGAATAAGCAATAAACCAAGTGTACGATATTATACTACATGACCGCATTGAGAGAATACGGTAACAGGGGTTTGCTATTTTAAATGGGCTTTAGGAATGGCATTTCTGCAGTGCTGCTGATTGAACAAAGAGAGTCCCAAATGAGGAATGAGGATGGCATTTCAGTGATATGAGCTCCAGCAGGGGGAAAGAAGGGCCAAGAACCTTGGGGAGAAGCATGGGGTACACAGAGGCTGGTGTGACTGGAGCCAGTGGCTATGGGAGGACAGCAGCAGCAGAAGGACTTGGTGTGATCCATAAATATGGAGTGAGGATCACACTGAGTGACCTACCACCCACTTAAGACTAAGACTTAAATCTTAGCCCCTGGGTGTGAAGAGACATCACTCAAAGACTTGGTGCAAGGGAATGATTTTGAAATTTTTTAAATAGCTCTGGTGGTTTTATTAAAGGAAGGCTTTTCTAGTTGACTACTTCTCACCAGTCTGTTCTGGCATGCTTCTAACAATATCAGAGTCACCTGGATCAATGATAGCCAGTGTGCATGTGCGGTAGTATTTCCCACATGCTGTGCCCCATTCAATGTTTTTGCCGCTGTAGTGCTGGACACCGGTCTTAGCCAACATGGCATAGTACTCAATTTCAGATTTCCTCAGAGCCGGGCAGTTGTTGGCAAGAATGACCAACTTGGCTTTGCCCTGCCTGATCATCTTGAGCGTCTGTTTGTAGCTCTGCATGTACTTCCCACTTTTCATCACCAGCTGGAGACTGGAGTTGATGGACTACAGAGACTTTTTCGTCTTCTTGGCAGCCACTATCTTCCTGTCTCAGGTGCAGAACAGCCCCCAACCAAGAGCAGCTATCTAAGATGGCCGGGGAGCCAGAAAGGAAGGAGCACCCACAAGGCCGAGCCCTTCTACCAGAGCATGCCATGATTTTGAATTTAAAGTCAAGTTTTAGACACATTAGGCTCAGGTCAGGGGAGAAGTTCCACGTGTTGTTCAAGAAAGAATTTTTTGGTTCAGAGGTGGTGCCGCACCTGTAACTTACGGTTGTGGGTTGTTGGAAGTTAGAGACCTTCTAAGTAAAAGGAACTGGGCAGAGCACTTAAATGCAAGGAGTGGGGTAAGCAAGCCTAGGACAAAGTCCTGGAGCTCACTGATTCTCAGAAGTTCGGACAGCGATGGATGTCTAGTAATGAAAACCAACTCCATGGCCTTTTAGTCCAGGAGGATAAGTTTGTGTGTTCTGAAGTAGTTTTCAAATTAAATAGAAAACATTCTTACTAATTATTTCTAATTGTAGGTCTATAGAGCCAATGTCTCTAAACTACTGATTTAGGAAGGAGTGCTGGGGATGTTGGAATTCTACTGTTGGCAGAAAACCCTCCCCAAAACTTAGATTTTTGGGGGAAGTGAATTGCAAATGTAGAGGTCAATTGTTCGATCCACACAGACAGCTTGAGGCTCCTGTCTAAACCTTAGTTCACAGCTACATCACTCTGAGAGTCCTGAATCCCACTAAGTGACAATCCACTTTGAGCATTTCTCACTCTTCCAGAGTCCAGTAGGGAGAGAGGGTTAAGCTTTATTCTTTGGTAAGCCTGGTTGAGGATGAGGGAGTAGCAGAGAGGATGGGTTAGCAAGGGTTATGATCTGAATGTGTTCCTCCTAAAACTCGTCATCTCCAGTGTAGTGTTATCAGAGCCCAGGCTTTGAGGAACCAGTTAAGTCTCAGAGAGTAGAGTCCTTGGGATATGATAGGAATGAGCTTGTTTCTTCTCTCTGCCAACCCCCCCCATGGCATAAGAAAACAGAAAACAGCTTTTTTCCAAGTCGGCTTGCTTCTTTTTCCTGGACTTGCCAGTCTTGAGCCGTTTCTACTGCTTAAGCCACTGCATTAGTCTTACTACAGTAGCTGGAACTGACTGATACACCCGGAGATGGAGAAACCATTTCTGTGTAGCCAGAGGCCTAGCATCAGCAAACAAAGAAAACATAGGGCATGGGTAAGGATGGCAAAGGCCTATCTGCCTCCCCCTCTAGAATCTTACTTGGGAGCCTTCTTTCATGACAGAGTCTCCCAGTGTGATTTTAAAGATTAAAGTTTCATCCAAAGAGTTGGGCATTTTCTCTTCTGCAGATTCCAGGTACCACACCCAGTAAAATGATATCAGTCTAGCAGCAGACAAATAGTGGTTCTCACAATGAACTAGAATAAAGCATCCTCCTCACCCAAAGCACACCCTTTGCATAGATTCTGATCTTGGATCATCACCATAGGATACACAAGTTCATCTGCCTGAAGAACGCACCTCCCTCTCAAGCATGGAACACAGGGAATGGGTAAGCTGCAGCTGATTGACTTTGAACTCACCTGTGTATGTGTGGTGAAAAACTCGGAAATTGATTTTGATTTCCATCAAGCAGTGTGTCTTTTTTTTCCCTCCTCCTGAAAGTGCAGTTTAAACAGCTTTATTGTCAGAGTCCCATGCCACATCCTCTGATTCTATAATCTTCCTGGTTTAATGTGCTTTGAAATGTTCATTTAGCAGATATTTAGTGAACACCTACAAGGAAACAGATACCGAGCTGGGAACTGGCACGGGGAGAAAACAAAGCAGGAAAACACCATTGAGTGTGTGGAGCATGCATTATGCAGAAGAGAGAGAGTGAAAATGTAGACGGAGTTTGTCATCATACCTAGAATAAGTCATGTAATAAAAGTAATCTAACAGAAACTCAGGGAGGTCACTTGATGGTGACTGGTCAGAAATGCACACTCTGAAAGACTGACCTGTGAACCTATGGATGAGACAGAAACACCTGTATCAAGGACTTGGAGAAGAGTCCTGGTGCAAGGACAAGTGAGCAGAGTTAGAAAGGGAAGCAGACTGGCATGGTCAGGTAATAGGAAAAAGCATCTATGGACAGAGAGAGAGAGAGAGAGAGAGAGAGAGAGAGAGAGAGAGAGAGAGAGAGAGAGAGATGATAGATGCTGCAAGACCATTTCTGACACAGAAAGATGTTCCCATTTGACTTTCAAGGGAGACAGAAAGTTGTAGCATGAAAAATAAAAGACCCAGAGACTGATAATTGGGGTTCAAGGTGAAGATTAGAAAAGCAAAGCTCTAGTGATATGGTTTATGATTCATTAAAGCCACTGGAGATCAAAATAGCAAAGCAGTCATACTAGTTAGTCATAAAGGCAGGCAGTGGTGACACACACCTTTAATCCCAGGACTAGAGAGATATAAAAGATAGGAGCAGGGTTTTCAGTTGTCAGTCTCAGGCATTCATTCTCCAGCCACATTGAGGATAGGAAGGCATGATATTCTCCAGCCACATTGAGGAGAAGCAGCAGTTTGAGTCTCATGAAGCTCATGAAGACAGGATTAGCCCTTTCAGCCTAAGGTAGAGTAAGAGCTAGTGACTTGACTGTTTTGATTTTCTGATCTTGAGCTTGAAGCTTGAACCTGGATATTAGTCTCTGGGTTTTTACTTTTCTGTTATACAAAGCAGCCAAGCCACTATCTCTTACCTCCAATAGCTCTAACCAGGATGCAGACTGCTGCCTCTCTTCAGTATGGCTGGAGAATGAATGCCTGAGACTGACAATTGAAGACCCTGCTCCTATCTTTTATACCACTCATGCTGGGATTAAAGGCATGAGCTCTGTTACTCTTTTAGACTGATTCAATCTCTTGTAGCCCCGGGTGGCCTTGAACTCAGAGAGATCCATCTGCCTTTCTTTCCTGAGTCCTGAGATTAAAGGTGTGTTTCTGGCTTCTATGGCTAACCAGTATGGCTGCTTGGCTATTTTGATCTCCAGTGGCTTTAATAAATCATAAACAATATATCACCACAGAAAGTCAAACTTTTTCAATGAAATGGACACTTTGGTGCAGCTTACATTTTCCCTTGAACTGTTTTATGTTGAGGCAACTGTAGATTCCCAGGCAACTATAAGAAATGAAACAAAGACTCTATTGCCTTCTTACAAAACCTCCATACCAAACTACTGCCAGAATATTGACATCGGCACAACCCACTGACTGTATTCAGATTCACCCATCTCTACTTGTATCCACATGTTTATATCATTCTATGTGGTTTTTCAAGGAAGTTTTTGGTTTACAAGAAAAAATGAACAAAAAACCAAGTTCCCTTATGTGCCTGTCTATTGCTTTCAGGCAAACCCAACCTACCCACTGTTGCTGGAGTTTCTTGTCCCGCCTGGCCCCATAGCTACTTTGTCCCAAATAAACACATAAAGACTTATATTAAGTATAAAACTGTTTGGCCAATGACTGACTTCTTACTGGTTAGCTCTCTTTTAATTATTACCCCATTTCTATTAAAAATATGTATTGCCACAAGGCTGTGGCTTACCCACAATCCGGCATGTTACTCCTTCAGCAACAGAATGTCTCTCTGCAGCCTCCCTCTGTCTTCCTCTCCCTAGCCTTCCCCTGGTCTGGTAGCCCTGCCTATGCTTCCTTCTTGGCTATCAGCCAATCAGTGTTTTATTCATCAAATAATAAAGAATATATATACAGAAGGACAACCCCCATCAACACACCATCATCATGGCCCACCAGAGTGGTACATTTCTTCAACTGACAGAGCTTACTTTACATCATATTCATTTACACTCCAGAGTTTTCCTGAACTCGTTTCAATTTGTTTTATTTTTTGAGACTTTTATACATCTACATCATTTCTACTCCCCCTTCTCCCCTCCAGCTCCTTCCATGGTCCTGCCACCCTTTCAAATTCATGACCTTGTCTTTAATTATGCACACACACACACACACACACACACACACACACACACACACACACACACATTGTTGTTCATTTGTACATGCATCAGCCACTTGTGAGTCAGCCCTATCAGGGACTTGTCACTGGAGAGAACTAATTCTCCTCTTAGCAGCTGTAATTGTCTGTAACTCTTACTCTCCAAGTGGGGCTTTGTGAGAACTTCCTTATTCATTTGGCATGTCAACTGTTATAGTCACTGTGTGGGACTTGTTTAGGTATAGTATATATTTTATGAATTTTTAAGATATATGTACTCATCCTTATGAATGGTTTCACTGCTCTAAAAGTCCTCTTATCCAGCTCACCCTTTTCCTAGAAAACATCAACATTTATGGTCCCCACAGTTTTGTGTTTTCTCCGTCCCATGTCACAGAGTTGAGCTATGCAGTATTTAGCATTCTCATGCTGGCTTCTTGCTGTAAGATTCCTCTATGTATTTTTGTGACTTTACAGCTCATTTCCTTTACTGTTGAATAATATTCTGACATCTGGATGCACCATACTGTATGTACCAATTCACTGCCTGAGGAGGGCATTCTTTTGTTTTGAGGCAGATATGAGTAAAGTGAATATAGCTGTTTTAAACATCTAAGTGACCTTTTTTGTAGGGCATGTTTTCAGCTCCTTTTGATAAATACTTTTGACCACAGTTGCTGGTTTCCATGTTTAGAATATTCTATTTTTGTCATTAAAAGTAAAATAGAAACTACTTCACACTGGTTCATGCTGGCTTCTAGATCTAGCATTTTGTACCCCTAACCCATCAGCAGATGCTTGCTAGCTGTCATATTATCATTGTTTTGGGTTTGGGTCATTATAACAGTCCTGTCTAGTGATAACTCATTGTTGCCCTAATTTGCAATTCCCTAATGGCATGGTGTTGAGCATCTTTTCATATGCTTATGTGCCATCTGTATGTCATCTTTGGTGTGTCCATTTGAGTTTTAGTCTCACTTTAATTTAGTTCTTCATTTTCTTATTGTTGAGTTTTAAGAGTTCTTTGAAAAATTCCAAGAGCTATCTTTTATCAAATATGTAGTTTGCAAATATTTTATCTCAAATTGTGGCTTTACCAAATGTCCTCTAAACACAGGCAAGGTACTGGTTAATTATTATTTCTTAATAATTAGTGAATATAGCCTACCCTCTCTTGGTCCTTCCTGACCTCTTTCTCTTACACACACTAAGCTGTTCATTTCATTTAAAAAATGAAGAATGTTCTGTAAGTAAAATTAGAGTATAATCTTAGGACACTGGCTTGTTTCACTCAGTATGTAATGCTCTCAGGGTTCACCCACATTAGTCTTGTGTGTGTGTGTGTGTGTGTGTGTGTGTGTGTGTGTCTGTGTGTGTGTGTTTGTGTGTGTGTGTGTTACACGTATATTTCTTTCTACTGATGAGTAATGTACTGTAATATGGCTGAACCATAGTTTGTAGAATGACTGTCCACCACTGAAGGACATCTGAGGTAGTTTGCATTTTTAGATATACCAAATAAAACTGTGAGTATTTAAGAACATTTTTCCCCTATAGACCTACGTTTTCATTTCTCTGGGATGAATGCTCAAGTATATTTGTCAATATAGGGTAATTACATGTTAGTTTTATAAGAAATTTCAAAGGTGTTTTGCAAGGAGGCCACACTCTTTCACATCCGTATCAGCAATGAATATAAGATCTGATTTCTTCTAATTCCCTCTCAATCTGCACGTTTTCACTATGTTAACTTTTATTCATGGTGGTACCTCAGGATGATATCTCACTGTAGCTTTATTTTGTGTTTCCCCGATAGCTAATAGTGTCAAGTAAGTCCTTCTCTGTTTAACAACCATTTGCATATCCTGCTCAGTTAGTATCTGTTCCTATATTTGCCCATTTTTGGACTGGATTTTTATTGACAATAATTTAGGTTTTAAAGTTCTTTATATATTTTGGATATAGATTACCTGATAGTAGATGAGTGATTTGTAATATAGTTTGTGGCTTATGTTTTTGTCTAACAGAACCACTTGTATAACAAACATGATTAATTTTAATAAGGTTAAAATTTAGCATTTTAACGTATCCTGTATTTGGTGGAAAATATAAGAAAAATTTATGTACTTTGCCACCTCTCCCTTTTAAATGGCATATTTAGAACAGTTACATTTAGTGCAATGTTTCATGTTTGAGCTTAACTGTATTGCTTTGTTGGCTACTTTTAAATTTGTTACATGCACCTGCCTTTCTCTTTTCTTGTCTTTGTGTGGGCTATTGAATAATTTTCAGAATTGTTATTTTATTAGCATTTTGGAGTATACCTCTTGAGGTAGTTTTATTGGTAGCTATCTTACAGTTTGCATCTCTAAAGGGTTGCAGGTATCTAAAATAGTTTTGAAGGCATAAATATTAGAGGAAAGGGGATCAATAAGATTATTGATATTGTTATAAATTTGAGATGATTCCTGCTTCCCAAGCCAAATGCCTGAGAATCAGCTTAAGTGTTCTAGTCTACTCACCATACCTCCTTCCCACATCATAAAGCCCACATTGACCTCTTTCCACTCGCCATCGTAAGCATCCATTGCTCACATCTCTCTGATCTCTCCTCCTCCTATCTTAGCTCAGACTGTCCTTATCTCTCCCAGACATTGGTTCAACTTGCTAATTTATCTCTCTTCCGTCATACTGCCTCTACTCAAGTCTCTTCCTTACAGCAATGACAATACTGCTCAAACTTAACCTTTATCATGGCACATTTCAGGTGACCAACTCCCCAGCTTTGTTCCTGGGGATGATGGCTTCCCTGAAATGAAAAGACTTGCAAAATTAGAAGTGGCAGTTTCAAGAGTACTAGGTCAGCTGGTGACTGTGGTCTTATTGACCCTTTCAGGTCTCTGTCCTCATGAGATGGGGTTAATTCACTTATGTGGATTTGAAGGTCTCGTTACTGCTTCTCCCTCCGTTACAGGCCCATCTCCTCTGTTTTGTCATGGCTTTACTTGGATACTTCTTATTCCTACACCTAAGGTCCTCTATAGTGGATATTCCTCTATGTGCTTCGTTCTCACCCTTTTCACCTTCTGGAGTCTTTAATGTCCTTTTATTGAAACACTTTTGTCTGGAACCTTCAAGAGTTCTAAGACTGCATGTCCAGTTTTCTCTTTTTTTGCCTACCCAATTCCAATTCTTCATAGAACTAACTCCAAGTAATTTCCCCATCTGGCCACTATAATGTTATTGAGAACAGGAGCTGTGTTGTACTTTGCCCACTTTCTAGACAGTCTGGGATCCAGGAGGTCCTCATGAAACAGCCATTGTCAAGATAATCAATTTCATGAGAATTATTTGAGGCCTTAAGGGCAATTACTTCCCCCAAAAGTTTATTTCTACATGTTACCAGTGTGTTTTAGAGCCATATGACCAATTAAAACTTAAATATTGATACTTAAAATGTTTGATTTCACTGGTTCCTTTTTTAAAAAAATTAAATTATCAGAAACAAAAGAAATGTTAACCATATAGTCATTAGACATTTCCAGAGCAGTGTGGCATTTTCAGGATTTTTTTTTAAAGAGCTGTTTCTGCTCACTTATGAGAACTGCTGGGGAAATGCTTCCAGGGAGCAGGTCCTTACTTCCCTCCATGGCACTGTGGCTTCCTTTTCTTAGCATCAGACATGAATGCTGCCTTTGATTTTCCTGAGGCTCTAGAAATAACAAGCCAAAGTCTCTCTCTCTCTCTCTCTCTCTCTCTCTCTCTCTCTCTCTCTCTCTCTCTCTCTCTCTCTCACACACAACACACACACACACACACACACACACAGAAACTGCCACTTGCCTCACAGTACTCACACATCTCCAACAAGTGGCCCCCAAAGCCTCAGCTGCAGACATCTTTACATCCTGACTTTAACCCAGAGGAAACGTTTCTGAACAAGGGTGGATAAGGGATTTCAGCACAGGACTGGGGACTCAAATGCTAACATGCAGGGTGAGATGGTGTGGGAATCACTATCGTGATTATAGCACTGCAGACAATCAGAGTGAGACTGCAACCAGGAAACAAGGCCCAGGGCCAAGCTGCCTTTATCTTACTAGCCAAAGCAGGAAGCTTTCTGAGAGTCCTTTAAGACAGCAAGGAAATTTTCCCATCCAGGAACACCTCGCTGCCTTGTGTTTAACTTGGCTCCTGTTTTCATTAGCTGACATCTTAGGGGTAGTGACTGAAGTGTAAAAATGCAGAAAGAAGGAATGCCAATGATGAAATGTATACAATGAACGTCTTGGAATTTCCCAACGCATGATTTTCAAAGAGCCACAAGATGGCATTGTCTGCTATGGGACTGAGCTCTGACACAGCAAGAACTGACAGCAGAGACCAGAAGGCCAAATTGTTTCATATTCCTCATTTGTTTTCAAAGGCCGGCCTTCTTCCTGTTTAGTGTGCTCTGTGCCCACGGTGTGTTGAGTTATAAAAGAAGGTAAGTGACTGGAAACAAAGATAGGCAGCCTGGAGAAGGGTGTTGCAATGATGTAAGAAGTAAACATCACAACAGGGTTTGGTGGGGAGATAGCTGTTGCTTTGACTAGCTACCACACCAGATGCAAAGATTCCGTTTGCACTTATACATTGGTGTAAAGGAGATTTAGCTCTGATGTGGCTGTAGTTCAAATGATTCTGATATTTGTTCAAAATAATCACCTGTTGAATATTTTATTCTTTCTCTTTGATATCATATATCCACATACACAGACTATTATAGTTCTGTCACAGTATGCATAGGATAGAATGGTGCCTTTTACCTCAAGACAGTGGCTGTGGTAACCTAACATAAGACAAATGGAACATGTTCATAACAAGTCCCCTGCACTTTATAAACACTGCTCATTTGAATCCTCAACAATCTCAAGTACAATGGTGTAGACAATGGAGCTGAGGTTAGCAACGTATTCCAAGATCAAAAGTGGTACTCTATGATTTAGCCTTAGTAAATCTGTTCCAACGGGCTCAGGGATTTTGCCCTGTGCCACACTGTTCTTAGACACTAAACAGCAGAACTAAACAAGCATGTGAGTTGTCCCTTCAACTGCAGCATCCCTGTCTGTATCAGTGTGATGGACTGCAGCTGCCCATGTCCAGAGCCATGATAGGCAGGGCCATGGGTGCCCCATATTTCTGTTCTTTAATGTTCTGGTTGAAATACCTGAGCAATAGAATACAGGCCATCATTGGATAATCTCCCTTTTACTTCAGTGGACCACAAATGGGTTTGCATTGATCATGCAACAGAGAAAACTCTGGCTATGAATCATTATTTTTCCAGTTCACTCCATGCCATGTTCAGTGCATGCATGGTCAGTGTCATACATAACAGGCCTTACCTTAGTTTAAGAACCTATAGATGAGGAAAAGGTGACAGTCTGAGGTGCCTTATAAATAAGATATGGTCCCTGTTCTCAAGGGACTTAGAGTCAAATGAGAGTTTTCTAAGTGTTATGAAAGAGGTAGGCAGTGAAAACTAAATGAACAGAGAGAATGCTCACTCTGTCTCTGGGGTTCAGTGTGGGTCAGGGAAGTTTCCTAGATTTGGATGCATCAGGCTTGAAGAATGAGTTAGAGGGGAAGGGATTAGCTGGATTATATCTTTCCCATATTTCCTACATTTCACTAGACACCTTCTCAGTAGGAGATGCTCTACCCACTCTCATCAGATGATGATTTGAAGGCATAAGGGTGCTTTTTCATCTCCCCTTCCTTCAGGGGTACCTTATTTCTTTCCCTGAGAGACTCATATCTAGAGATTTCATTATCTATACTCTATTAACTTTGGCATCAACTGGACGTGGCTAGTTGATGGAGATGATCCTACTAGCAACAGGAGAGAGCAGTAATTACTACATACAGCCCTTGCGGATGTTGTAGTTATGCCTGGTGCTGACCCCACCTATGACTATGGTTTCTGTTGGAGGCACAGACTTAACTATAACTATCCTATAGCTATCCTGGGAAGCCTATTTGCACTCATTTCCTGTTGCTTGTCCTAGCATACCATAATGGCTCATGTTAGCTACTTACTCTGCCAGTGCTATGCCTCATTAAATCATTATTTCAGCCAAAAATGTCTTGATGAATCCCACACAAAGAGGGCACATAACGTTCAGGGGACCCTGGCTGATAAAGGTGAGCAAAAAGAGATTTAACTATTCCCACGATTATCTTTGATAGTACCCAACCCAACCCCCGAGAGAGAGGAATGGGAGAACGTTTAGTGTCAGTGGACTGAATGACATTTGCAGAACCATTTCCATTTCTAGCTCCTCATAAAAGATGGAATCAGGAAGGAATCCATGACTATGGGTAGAGTGAATGAAATGCAATCCACTCTAGCTAGTATTTCTTGAGTTCTTGAGTATATGTTAATGGTGTGCTGGCAAGAAAGCTCCAGAGAAAATAAGGAAAGTCTTTCCTTAACAAGCTCATAGTCTGGATGAGAAAGAAACCTAAATCACCAGATTAAGAAGAGGTGGTACTATCTAGTGTACCCTAGGTTTGCTATAACAACAAATCAATTCTGAAGCCAAGGAAAGGTTACCTTTCTTTCCTGTGATGTGTGTGTGTGTGTGTGTGTGTGTGTGTGTGTGTGTGTGTGTGTGAATGTATGTGTATTTAAGCAGAAGGGAGTATAAGAGAGGAGACAGGTGACAGAGGAAAAGAAGGAGGGCAGATAAGGGGAGGCGTAGAAGGAAGCTAACAAAATGTGATATACGTGGGAAATTTTTCTACATGAAACTTGACACTATGTAGAATGAACACATACCAATTTAAAAAGGAATGCAAACAAAAATAAAATGGAATTAATCTGTTAGTAGAGAGAATGCAGAATGTTCCAGCTAAAGAGAATGATGTGTTTAAGAGTAAGGTAGTGAGGGAAACTGTGGAGTGTTCAGACACAGGCATACCTTTTTGCATAGCTCAGACCCATGAGAACAGAAAACATGGGAAAGTAAAGCAGAGAGAGAGAGAGAGAGAGAGAGAGAGAGAGAGAGAGAGAGAGGGTGTCCGGGTAGCCAAAGGCAAAGGCATTATTCCCCACACTTAGGATTAGGATTTAGTAATTTACCCTAAAGGTTGTGAGAAAACTGTAGGATTTCAAAGACAGGGAAAGTAGCATAAGAAACAAAATAAGACTAAGGAATATTAAAATTGAAAACAATCCTCCTAGAACAAAATGTATTAGGAGAAGTAAAATAGAGTGTGAGTTTAATCTAGGTACAAATAGAAAAGACAAAAAGGAACTGGGTAATGATAAACAGAATACAGTGGACTTGGTTCTGTGTCATCATGGGGAATTGAAGAGTGAAGAAGATGGCACTCAGGACTTCTGACTACTGTTTCTTCATGGAACATGGTGTCATTTTGTAAGCTAAAGAATGTAGAATGTGATTTATTGAAAGGCCAGATACTCATTCAGTGTGCTATGTGACAAATACAAGACACATCTCCAAGTGGCCTTGCACAGACTAGTGTCCGCACATTGTCACTTATAGTTCTCAAAATAACTGTAGAGAGTGCTAAGAATGTAACACTATTAAAAAGGCAGGAGCCACAGCATCACTAGCTCCATCCCGTTCTCTTCTGGTAAAGGATGACATGTGGTATGTTAACCTAGCATTTCATGTTTCCTCTGGGTGCAAAAGACGGTGAGGATCATGCTTTCCAGGGTCCTTTGACTGCATAGCAAGCAAGCCACCTGCACATAAGACTATGAAGGTAGGTTTAAGGAAGTCTACAAATACCCAGATAAAGAATTAACAAGTATTTATTGGGGGAGCACTCACACAATGATGGTAAATAGCCATCATGGTTTTCATGCTCCTGGTAATGTAGCCTCTGCCCTTCAGGATGCTCCAACCACAACCCAAGAGAGTGTGAGACAGCCCCTCCTCTTCCTTATAAGAAGTCATGTCTGCACACACTGAAGCCACACCCTTGGGTGTGGCCACCACCCAAAGTCCACTGGCAGAACAACATGCCACTACAAGACTGTACTTCCAGCAAGTTTTCTATACCTTGGAGGACCACCTAGCTATGAACCCTGCACATTTGCTGTCCCTTGTTACCTATTGTGGGTAATAAACCTGCCTCATGTATTGTGGCCAAGCACTCTTTCTTTCCAGACTGGTGCAAGTGACAGATACTGGCACAGCCCAAGGTACAGTGGGCAAGATGTTGATAATCTTTCCCAGGAATTGATACCAGTGTGCATCAAGCCTACTTCACGTTGAAGCTAAAGTTTCTACAGGATCACAGGTTAAAGATGGTTCAGGATCAAGACCTTGGTTAGTGATATGAAACTGAGAGATGATACTGGTGGTTACGGAGAACAAGAGAAGAGACAAGAGTGTCAAGAAAGAATGGAGAAAGCCAGCTCACGATGTACCTACAAGACACATAATGGATGAGACTGTCTCTGAACAAGGAGTTTCCGAGGAGAGCTTGGTAAGTCCTGATTCAGGAGGCAATGGCTATGTCCAGAAGGGAAACACAGGGCAGTGTGAGGTACAGCATGAGAGTAAAGCAAAGAGAAAGACCATCAAATAGGGAGTCGGTGTGTATCCATTGCAGAAGGTCATCAGAAGCCAAGAAGAAACAGGAAAATAGACCTGAGAATTTCCTAGTTATCTATTTGACAATATCTTGGGTAATATATCTACAAGAAGCCTGGTTATTGGTGTTCTTCCTTTTCAATTCCAACTACCATCTTCCAACTCATGTAGCCTTGCTTAGAAAAGCTTTGCAACTAGAAAGAGCCGATTTGATAAACTTGGGGATTTCTCAGGGGGGCAGTCTAAAACTCTCCAGTAATATGTCCAGTTGTTAATATTTCTCATACACAGCTATAGGGCTCAGGCTACTTACTCTTGCTTTGTTTAATTTCGAGGACAGTTCAGTTATTTCAATTTTACAGATTAAGAATCTGAGTCTCAGGTAGATAATGTAGCACACATGGCATTGAATTACTGACAAAAGTCAGGGGCAAAGTCCACAGTCACATCTTCATAATCCCACAGTGCCAGCCACCAGTCACCCAGTCTCCTGTGAGTCATTAAATAGGAAATACCCCATGGTAACAGAACTCTGGAAACAGGCAGGCAAACAAGAAGGGAATATCCTGAGTGTTTAAACATCATCATGGCAAGTGTCCTATCTCACCAGATTTGTGCTAATGCCAGACAAACACTAGCAGAGCACCCCCTAGCATTTATGCCCTGGTCACACCCTCTTCACTTGGTATTTCTTGTTTGATGGCACATCCTCCCATCATTAACTCTGTAAAGTCATCAAAGATTAGTGACTGTACTGCACATCACTCTTCCCACAATCCCATTCAGTGTTTACAAGGCACAGTGAACTTGGGAAGTTGATGCCTACATAGTGCCACACAGGAATACCTTCACAAACTATGTAGGTGTTACGATAAATCTTTCCGCCAAATGCTGCCTGAGCCCCACCCTCACATGTGAGCTTTACACCAGCCACCTGCCCAATTTAGACCCAAATGAATACACAGAAACTTGTATTAGGTACAATGCTGCTTGGCCAATGACTAGGATTCTCATCTGTTAGCTCGGTCTTAATTATCATACATCTATATATTTTATAAGACTTATCTTATCGGACACCTTGTTGGCGTCCCTCCTGGCCGGTGGATCACATTGTGCCACTGGAGCAGGAGCGGAGGGGAAAAGCGGGCCCTTCCTATTTCTCCTTCACTTAAATATGAGTCTCCTTGCTATGTCACTTCCTGCCTGGATCAGCACTTCTCTACTACATTTCCCAGAATCCTCTTTGACTCCTAGTCCTGCCTAATTTGCCGTTTCATTGGCCAAACAGTATTTTATTTAACAATCAATAAGATAAACATACACAGTACATTCCCCATAATGTAGGCTTCTGCTGCTGCCTGGTTTGTGGCTAGAAAAGACAATGGAAAGTAGAAATTACTGTCAAAGGGCTTAAGTGTATACAAGAAAACCAACCAAATATATGCTGGAGACAAATGAAATTAAAAGACAAATGGTCTTTTAATATATGACTATGATTTTGAAACAATAATAATCTAATAATAAGTGTCTTTAGATTCAGTAATTGACAAGGGGGCTGAATGGGGAGGACAAACTACCTAAAGGCATGCTAAATTACTTTTTGGGAATATAGCAACCAATTATTAATTTGTCTTTGACTTTGGTAAAGACTTATAATTACCTATTTTCTAAATGTGAAGTCAATCTCTAATACATTGACTATCTGAATATTTTTATCCTGACTACCATTATAGGAGTTTGGTCAACCCCTATACAAAAAATACCATCACAGAAATCATGTAAAATCACAGAAAAACATACAAAAATATGAGAATACAACAAATTAAAGAAGACATAAAATAAGAGAGTTTATACAAAGTAGTTGTCATTTGTTCTAATTCCCTTATTAAAACATTAATATTATAAAATGATCACTTTTCTTTCTTTACTGAGAGACAAACCTCTCCAAACCAAAGGCTTATCATGTATGGAGCTCATAATAAATGACACCGACAGGCAATGTGGGGGTAGTGAGGGGATCACCAAAGACTCCATAAATACAAAGTGAACAGAAATAAAATGGATATTGTTAATATTAAAGAGGATAGAATTGGAAGGCAATATTGCATGAGATAGAGGTCCAGATATGTAATGAATTCTGGTAGACATTACTGTTATAAATCAATCAAAGACTTGATCAAAAGAAACAACTGAATGAAACATAGGGAGAAACTCAACTGTTAAGAGAGGCTATGGGAAGCATGGTGACCAGGAATCACTACTAGTTAGGAATCTCAAGCCTTACTAGTTAGATAACACCTCCCCTCCTGCTCTGCTCTGTGAATGTGTCCCTTGTCCCTGGGGTGAAGAATTACAAGGCCAGACTAATACTAGAAATGAGGGACATGAAGAGAAAGTACAGCCTATCCATGGGCATAGCCATTGCATGTTCCAGAAGGATCCTGAAACACCATCCACAATAGCTAAGTAGTACTGTCCCCAGGAATGTAGCAGATTACAATGGCACCAGGATACGAGAACTGGCTTAGGTTCTAAAGTTTGGAGCTCTTTTTCCTGCTGTACTCATGCCATGCATGGAATTTAGGAGGTGTGAGGGAGCTCTGAGATCTCTTAGTATGCTGGCTAGGTTGTTTCTTTGCTTGCTTGCTTGCTTGCTTGCTTGCTTGCTTGCTTGCTTGCATTTTGTCAGCTTCACATAGCTAGAGTTATCTGAGAGGAAGGAACCTCATTTGAGAATATGCCTCTATACAATTAGGCTGTGGGCAAGCCCGCAGAACATTTTCTGAATCCCTGATTGATATGGGAGGACCCAAATCACTGTGGGTTGTGGTGATATCTTGCTTGTACAAATAAAGCCAATCTTCAGATCAGAGAATGGAGTTTGCCACTAGCTAATCATAGAGGACCTCCAAGATCCCATGGGGTGTTCACTTCATTCCACAAGTCCAATTAGTAACATATGGAGAAATCCTCTCAAGTAACTGTGCCTAGTTCTAACTCCCCTACTGAGGGAGGACCTCCTACCTGTCCTATTCTGATCAGCACTCTCACTTCCTTTGGGGCATCTTGAATACAAAATAATTTTCAAGAGAAAAATACCATAGAAGTTCATTGTAGTAGTGGCCCTCATGGCCTCTATCGTTCAGAATAACAATCCATATGGATGTTGTGATTAAATGTTAACATCGTGTGTTACCATCATATGATGGCTTTTAATAATTCATGTAAAGGTTCCAATCTTATCATTGGGGAACTGAGGAGGTGTGCAAAGTCAAAATAGTCTATGCTAAGTCTCATGCTATTATAAAAGATTCCCATTGTCACCCTGGTGCCAATGGCAATTTCCTTCTCAATAAATATTTATATGATAATGAGATTTGAATGGGAAAGTCAGTGGATACTTGAGATCCATGTCTTCCTGTCTCTGAGACATACTGGATATCACCCTCAAAGAAGGGTCATGAACATTAGTGCATAGTCAAAGCCTTATTACAGCTATACCCACAGATACATAAAATTATCTGCCATAATAAGGCAAATAATCTCAGTGCTCAGAGTCCAGAACATTACTGAGTGACTCACAGTGCAGCACATTAGTCAGTTTTGAGGACCCATAAGAAAATGAGTGTACTTGCCTTTACATGGCTGCAGCTGAATTCATCAGCAACTGAGTGCCACCTGGGATAACTCACCTCTTAGAGAATTCGATGGGCACATCTGTAAAGACCACAACCTTTAATATTCCTAGGACTTCTCATCCAGTACTGAAACTGTGTTCCAGTGTTTGTCAGTAAGTAATACACAAACACCACACACACACACACACACACACACACACACACACACACACACACACACACACACACACACACACACACACACACACACACACACATACATTTCCAGCATCTACATTTTGACAGTATCTTAGGTGACTCCTATATATTTTAAGCATGAGAAATATTAGACTAGCATGCTCCTTTACCCACAGCCAGTTTCCTGACCAGTTTCCAAGACTAAGCAACCTGGAGCATTATCCTTGCAACTTACAGCTTTATAGATGTCTCTCATTCCAAAGCATGTCCACAGACCTTTATCCAGAAAGACACACTTGGCCCATGCCTGATGACTATTGTCCCACCTTCCACCTCCCCTCCAAAGATTTGGAGAGTACTTTTAGTAAAGCAAAACATTGTTCAGTACAATAATTTTCACACAACTTTCTCAAAGCTTTCCAAGGGCATGAAATGCAATTAACACTGCTGTGAAGTCCACAGTTGTTCACTCTGAGGTCAGCCAAGGCTTTTGTTACCTGACATATAAGCAGCTGTCCCCAACTAATGCAAATTGTCACTGGGATGGGGACTTAGTATGTACAAGCGAAACAAATCTGCCCTTTGGATTGGCATGGAACAAAAACGTTTGCCTCTTTGCTCTGTCTCCCCTGTCAACTCCATCCCCCAGTCACCTGACTGTGCAGCCATGGGCGTCACCGGGCTCACTTTCCTTTATGCAATTCAGTCCTTTTTATAATTTCTCCCCCGAGGTTCTGCTCTATTACACATTTTTGTTTCTGTAGCCCAGGATTTGGGATCTCTGCAGACACAGTAGAGAGGTTAATCCGAGCTGAGATAGGTCGGATCTGTTACACTCGTTCTGATCTATCTGACTGCCTCCCTGCTATACCAGCCTGAAATCTTTGGCACTGTCTCACATCATGTCTCTGGTAGAGAGCTTTCCTTCCCCCTTTTAAATGATTTTAAAGGTCGCTATGTTTTCATTATGGATAATATAGTTAAATCTTAAAGTGCCACAAAGTTAAATGCATACACTAAATTTGATAGATATTTCCCTATTGGAGTCATAAAATAGAAACATAAGCAAAGCAAAGAGTTATTTTCAAACTTTGGGGATATAAACTGGAAAATATACCAGATATGGTAGAATTATTGTTGTTCTTGGGTAATGGAATCGTGAATGCAACATCTGGGGTTTTTGTTGTTGTTGTTTTGGGTTTTTTTCTGGATATGCTTATATTTTTCCTGCCATGATAGATACAGATGTGCTGTCTACTGACAGAGAGGTACATGGTTTTTCTTCACTACAGACCTGAGCCCACTGGCTCCTCATCAACGTGAAGCTGTCAGGGATGCCTGGAACTCAGGCTTTGGTGACCAAAAGCACCAAGGGATGGTAGGCTTCCTGCCTCGAAGCCAAAGATGAACCTCCATTGGAATATCTCTTGAGCCTATGTGGAGACTTGGTCATAACTCTAAGGTCCATAAGTTTGTCCTGGATTTTGGATTCAGAAATTGATTCAAAGAGGAATACAGATTGGCACTGGTAAGAATTGAATGCAAATCAGCACCAAGTCTAACAGATACCCAGGCTTCTTCTGGCAAGGTCAAAGAGTCTTAGAAACTGATGAGTCCAGTGTTTTGGTGCACCAAACATGATGTTAGATCACTTACATCTGGATTCCTCTGAACACATGATTGGCATCTATTCTGCTCAGCACAGTGCTTACCCTAGAAATCCATACTTCAGGAACCTTTTATGAGTCAAAGATCAAGCCCCCTGGGGCTACCCAATACAAGAAGCTTATAGTCATGGGATCTTGTCTTCAGTGAGTTTTAGACCCAGAGACAAACAACATTGTTGGAGCTCTGGGTCTCAAGAGCCATGGGTAGATACATGGGCCATATCAAGGTACTTCAAGGAGTTGTACTTTTGAAGAAAAGAGATCAACACCTTCAGAATGGTAAATATCTATCCTTCAAAAGCTCATTCCTTGTCTTAATCTGTAGAAACTGCAGCCGAGGGCTGAAGCCAGAACAAATCCAGGAACCCATCTTCCCTTGTGAAAGAAGCCACAAATCAGATTAAGAACCAGAAACACCTCTCTTCTTCCTCTCATTCCTCTCCTCCCTGCTTCTGTTCCTTCTTCTCCAATTTATTCTCTATTCCTAGCAGCCCTACCTATCCTCTTTCCTACCAATCCCTAGTTACTGGCCATTCAGCCTTTTATTAGACCAATCAGGTGCCTTAGGCAGGCAACATGCAATAGATGAAACACATCTTTACACAATTAAACACACATCCTTACATCGTTAAACCAATGCAGCATAAACAAATGTAACACACCTTTACACAGTTATGGTAATATTCTGCAGCATAAACAAATGTAACACGTCTTTGCCTAGTTTAAATAATATTCCACAATAACACCTCAGTTCACCAAATGACTCTTTTTAAAAATTTCTCCTCAGAGATGTCCTCGACAGAACTGAGAGATGGCTTGTAAAAAGATCCTACTACATAATTGTTCCATATCCATGGCTCTGCTGTGTCAAATGTCTGAATGTTTCTAGAAGAAGAAAAACATGCTCTGTGTTAGCAACACATAACATACGATGGTTTTGAATCCACTCCTCCAACTAACTTCAAAGAGAGCATTTGTTTAGCAATTAGTCCTCAGTATTTTTTCACTTGGTCTATAAAATCACTCTGGCTATGGAGACACTGGCAAAGGTGGCTGAGGGCATCCTTCACACCGCTTTCATCTCGCTGAAGGGACACCCCAGCTTTCCACTTCAGAGTCTCAGAGCCATAATCACCGGGAGGGAGCTGATGGATTGCACTCTGGTTCTGAAGGACCAGCTCATACATCAATGTCTCCCAAAGCTTCTGGGGGCTTTGTTTTTATGAAAAGGTGAAGCCACCCGGGAGGAACAGCTGTTTGTTTGGTTTGTTTTCCGAACACGCCTTTCAAGATGCCACTGTGGCCACTGATGCTTATGGTGTAGTCCACATCTCCCACTGGGTTGTGATTAAAAATTGTGAGCATCATGGATCCACCTCTCTTCTGCTTGTGTGCTTGTGTGTTGATTAATGAAGTCTCATTTGTAGTTTCTCGGTGTACATGGCTGAACTGCTACGTCCTCATCTGATGATTCTTTTTCAACTTATGAATGGGTAAGTTCCAAATGTCTGTGTATAAGTTGAGTTTTCTTTCAAAGTCAGAGCCCACGTAGAAATAAGATTAGAAGCTATGCTGATGGCTTCCTCCTGTCTCCTTAAGCGATCACACATTTCCTCTATGCCTTCAATGAAATACAGTTAATAACAGCAAAAGAAAAAACTTTTTCTACTCTGCATATTTCTATAAGAACAATTTTAATTAAAGGAAGATCTGGCATCAAGTGGGAACTTTAGTGACAATATAAATAATTGGACTCTTTCTGAAGCTTCAGGGTATCATGGTAATTAGCCAATTTCAGATCTTGTGCTGTTATTTACTTAATCAGATGTGCTAACCACTCACGCTTACAAGAACATGTCATCTTATCTTTCCTCTTTGGATGTCAATTATAATGAAGATAGAGAAAAAGAAAGATAGGATAAAAAAAAAACTAAAGAATTTTTGCTGTGATGTCTTGAGTAAAAGTTAAACAAGATATGATACAAAACATGGTTATATAAAAAGAATAAATATATGACTCAGAGTGTGAAATTAACTGATCTGTGCTCCGTAGAATTCCTAGGTTATGAAGTATGGCCTGTGACCAACTTTACATAAAAGAACATTATAATGTGGGGGTTCACAAAGTGTGACGCCCAGGAGGACAGCACTCCAGTACTTCTTCCCCTGGGAACTGTTAGAAATGAAAACTATCAGGCCTCTCCTTAGACCTGCTGGCTCAACCCTGGGAATGGACCAGAGTCTGTTTCAGGATGTCTTAGGGGAGATTCTGAAGGCTACCCACTCAAAAGCACAGCAGAAACTCTGGGATGCAGCATTTCCTGCATGGCCACTAGGTGGCTCTGTTGCTCAGGACAGACTGGTTAGGGAGGGGAGCAGGGCGTCAGATGATGGAATGGATGCCACTCTAAGGTGGACGAGGGATGTCTCTTACTTGTTGCTTCAATTTATCTCCAAGTAAGCATCTCCTGTCCTAACTTTCCAAGGACAATCACAGGACACCACTATGGTTTTACTGACAAGTATAGAAATTGGTATTAGTTTGTAGAATATAAAATGTTTTCTGTGCTGTATTACCAAATATTACTATTACTATCTAAAAACTGCACTTACTCCTTGGGTCTACTTCTGACTTCCTTCATTTCCTACCCCTTCACCCTTTGTGGGGTGGGACTTATACTGAACCCCAGCATCTTTCATCATAACATGTTCTAGATTCAACCTCACTTTAAGGCCCAGGCCCCACCCGAATGATCAGGTATTGGAGAAACAGGACAGCAGAGTCCACTGGTTTAAAAGGGTACCAGGAAGATGAGCCAGCTAGAGCCAAGGTTCATTGCAGCAGACTTTGGGCTGCATAAGCTTTTAGATCTGTACTCAGGAGATGTCCCTGTTCAAATGCTTCTTATAAGACAATGTAAATTCTTCAAAGTAAAAGCACAATAAAGATTCATATGAATATTTTTTTAGGCATCAGCATTTTTATTTATGAAAATAAAAAGACTTTTTCACTCACAGGGTGAGTGGGAAAGGATCTCTCCATACACAGTCTGTGGGATTTTCAAGAAGACCGAAGTCCTTGAAGGGTACCTCTAACAGTCTGCATGACCTTTGTCATTCATTAATAATGGACATTCTCATCTATGGCAGTTGAAATCTTCAGCCTTTATCAGAGATGGTATGCCTATAGTAAAGAAAATCACACATATCTAAAGCAAAATAGCATTCCTCTTCTTTGGTTTTTGGTAGCTCTCTGGTTTAGCAAATAGGCCAGCGGTTGGAGACATTCTTAGATTCAGAAATCAAAAGCTGATGATAAATCATTTACTATACTGGGGTGGGAGTAAATAGTATAGTATCCACTATACTCTAGGAAATGTAGCATACTTTCATATATATATATATATATATATATATTATATATATATATATATATATATATTTACTATTTACTATGCCATACTCATACACTCATGGTTAGAGGTATCTGTGTAAAATTTTAGGATATTAATTTTTAAATTGAGAGAGAATTTGGACATCGCAGAATTATTACTTTGCCTGGCTAAATAGATACAGTGAAAGTAAGACCATTATTTCTCGTAAAGATCCTGTTTCAGTACTCATCCGTGCTGAATATACCTTGTAAGTTTCAGTTAATATCAGGGTTGGAGGGGGAAGCCATGGTGAAAATGAAGGTGGCATGCTGCTGCTGGCTAACAGCTGGTCTCCCCAAGTGTGGGAGGGAGTTCTAGGCTGCACAGTTAGATACAGGAGCTAAATATCAAGTTACCTTTAGAGTCAGGGAAGAACTATATGCTTAGGAACAAACAGTACCCATGGGGTTTCATTAAGTTCTAGAAAAACTTTTTGCAGTTAAATAAAAAAGATTGGAAATGACAAGCTGGAGTTGACAAATGACCAGAAATAAGACCACTGCCTACCTATAATGACACAGACTGGCCACCTCTTGGGTCCTCTACTCAATTTCATGAAAGTTGAAATTAGTTCGGATTCTGGAAAACACTTGGAAGCCAAGAAAGGCTGAAGCCTCAAGGTGCAGGCTACATCTGAAGGTAGATTTGGGGCACTGAGATGAGAAAGAGGCGCCATAGAAAAAAATCGATGATCACGTTTCTAATCCATGTAAATCTTAGCGTTGACTGTCAATGGACTTGGGGGTGGCGAGACAGTAAAACGAGAGAAGAGTGAGAATAACCACAAAGGTTAGATGCTTTTTATTTTACCTGAACATTAAGATGATTTTAACCCTACAGTATTGTTATTGATCATACAATTAAAATTAAGTGGAGAAAGGGACCCTTCCCACATCCTTGAAACTTTTATCTGACTTCACAGCTCAGTTGCTCCTTTTTCTAGTTTGTATCGTTCTCAAAGCCCTGGATGGCATGGCAGCAGGTGTTCTAAGTGTTACAGACGGTGTCACTGTGGGGCTTACAGCTTTCTGCTTTAAGAGCCTATGTTGCACTGACACAGGGCAGGGCAGAGGTTAAATGAGCCTCCTACACTTGAATAACGGTCCTCAGCCACAAGGCTTGAATAACTAGTGTGCTTTCTCTCCTTTCCTAGTGAGACAATTCACACAGCACAACCTGCCTCTGTATTACAAGGTTCCAAGTGTCCCACCCACCTGCTCTGGGATTCAAAGTCACAGCTAAGTGCACTGACTTCACCCCTATCATGTAAATAAATTTATCACACCGCACTGATATCCTTGGGGACATTTCTGCAGAAATAAAATCTAATAAGTATAACATTGATGTGTACTTATATTTAACAACAAAATGATTACATTAAGGTTTTGTATTTACTGACCAAATCTGGCTTGATATTTGGGACCAAATGAGGTGGGCTTGAATGGCTAGCAGAGCCAGGGCAGCTGAAGAAGACTTTCATGCTGGCTTTTCCTCTGCTGTGCACTTTTTCATGGAAAAATAAGGCTGGTCCTTCCATCACAGTGGGAACACTGGACTTCCAAAGGCTCTGTTAATGGCATGTAAGTGAAATGTGAGCATATGAATGTTTCCTTTTATATAATATTTGATATGAACAAAACCCCAGAACAATTAAAGGAACTTCGAGAACCACAAATGATTCCAGGCCATAATTAAAAATAAGGGAATGCATTAACATATGATGGAATTCCAATCTATGTCATTTACATTCATATAGGATGAAGGAGATAGACATTGCATTAACATATTGTGGTATTGTCTCTCTCCCCAGTAATCTATATGAATGAGGAGGTCGGGGAAGAATAGGAGGAGAAAAAAGATAGTAATTTTTACACCCATTTCAAGTTTTGGTTTAAACATTTGTCCCAGAAAACATTTTGGCAAGAAACACACATTTCCCAGCTGCCTCTGAAAGAGCAAGTTGCAATCTCTTTTATAATATCCTTCGCAACTAAGTATTTCCTTGGGAAATTGCCTGGAAAGTTCATAACAACTAAGGATAAAATAACTTTTTGGTGAAATAGCCACATCTACAAGCCAAGGAGAGACATTGTCAGGATCAGATACAACTCCCAGATGCCAAACTGTCCGTGTGTTACCAGACTCTTGAGTTTTCCATTTAAGTGAAGCATTTGTAGAATGGATTAGTAGGCACCTGAGGAGGATTTGGACAAATCTGAGGATACAGGGTCTGCCCTATCCATCCCAGCTCCTGGGATGCGAAGACTATGGGGATAAGACTGGGTTCTTTGCTGCTAGGGGCATCTGAGATAATTTAGAACTTGTGAGCCTGTGACTGAGAAAGATAGTTCACAGACACATTTGCAAACTGTTAAGTTTGCCCAGTTCTCACCTTTCAGAAAGGAAAATCCCTAAATAGGTTTGGTGGTTCCACAATTGATTATGTTGGTATTTCATGCCCAAAGCATTGTCCCTGCCAGTTGTCAATTTAAGAATCCAGTTTGAAGGAGTCAACAATAATGCAGGCATGACCTTCTTGTTTAGCAAACTCAACATTTCCAGGGAATCAATCTGGGGTCGGGTTTTGGATTAGTTCTCTCCAAGAAAAGAAGGTGTATCCCTTGATTGAGCGAGCCACCTGAGAGCTCAGGAGAAAGTACTTAAAGCTCAGGTTTATTTCAAGAGCAAAGGCAGCTGAACCCATTCCCCTGTCCTCCCCAGGCAGAGAACTACAGACGAAGCAAAGAAATGGGGTGGGAGTGGTACACACTGTGCTAGGTGCATTATGTAGACTTAGTATATTTTTACATTGATCAAATGTGTTGACTGTGCTCAGGGTACTACACTTTTGTATATAATAAAGCCAACAGCCACAAAGAACACTGCTGGCAGAGTTAAAATTTAAATCTCCATCTGCTTCTTTATCCTGTGTCACAAAATCTCCCATTCAAAGAATAGACATCAAGCTTATGTTTTTCTCTCTCCTCCTTAGGTATTACATAGGTAGAGATGGAATGAGTGTAAACTCTGGGAGTTTGATGAGATATAGGTAACACAAAAGTTGAATAGAGATGCTAAAAGATACAAAGTGGTAAATTTGGATGCACACATATTGCCATTGGACAAGATCTTAAAAGAAGACCCCTTTGCCAGTAATTTGAGAAAGGTGAGGTCACAGGCTCTGAGGTCATGGGGTATGTTAGGTAAAACAGCTAGAGCTTTGTTAGGACATCGGAGTTCCTTCCATGCACTCTATGTAGCTCTTCCTTTTAAATGTGTTAGAAGCACCTATTCAATGCTAAATAACAAAGGAACAGACCCCCTTGATTTAAACCCCATAGTAAGTTAAAATGAAAGAGGGATCAGCTCCCCACCAAATCTCTCCAGACTCCTATCTCTGGGTTGTGAACTCTGTCTTGGTCTCAGATTCTGATGAGTTTGGACAGATTCCAAGGGTCACAGAACATGAGTGTGAAATGCATATATTCACGTTCACTGGGTAATAACTCAGTTGAATGACTGCCTGAGAGGCACAAAGCCACACATTGGTTCAGTCTGGTATACCCACTGCAGCGATTTATGGGACCAGTGAGGAGAAGCCTTCTGGGGTGAGTTGGCTGTAGGGAGGAGTTTCTTGGTTTCCAGCAGCATGTCCTATAGAAACCATCTCAGACAGTTGACTGTCATCCATCTCAGCTCAGAGAAAACTAACTTTTCATGCTTTCACTTCATCACAGCAACAGGTTAAGCAGAGGTTTTGCCCAAGTGGAGAAAAATTAACGTGTGACTTTGTGAGCATGCCAGGCACGTTGAGGAAAAGCAGAGCAATTTCAGATGTCAGGGCGCTAGCCACATCATCAGTTAACTGTGGGTCCTGACTATGTTCCTTCTCTCTAAGCCTCTGTGAACTCCTCTGTGAAATGGATGAGTTGAAAATGATCTAGAAGGATCCTTCTAGTTTAAAGGTCAGTAAAGATTGAATATGCATACCTAGGTTGCTGTAGCCTGGACAGAAAAACAGCCAAGGAACACATTGCCTCATAGGTCTGGCAAAGAGTAACAACAGCCACTTTCTACCTGATTTAGATACTTCCATGATTTAACCCATTTAATCTCATAACAACTCAATGAAAATAACATACCTCATTGTTATCCTTGTCTCATTTTACAGAGAGGAAACTGAGACTTGTACAGAATAACTTCCCTGGGTCACAAATTTAAATTAATGAGTATACAAAGCACCATGGGGACAGAGAAAACCCTAATAGAAGAGATGATACAATACATGAATGATTAACTCCAAATTTATACATTGAAATAATAATATCCAGTGTGATGATACAATCAGAACACAAATAACAACACAAACCCTTTCTCCCAACCAGGGGATTACATCTCTACACACAACATTGCTTGTCTTGCAACAGCATCTCCTTAAATGTCCCTCATTATGGGATCATAAGACTACTATTCTTGCCTTCCAAAGCCAATGCCCTAAGCTTCATCCATAAAACTGAAGGAGGGAAAGAGAAGCATAAACATATTACCTTTTTTTATCCAGGACACCAGGACTCAAACATAGGCAGGCAAGAAACAGAATGTAGGTGACACAGAGAATAGAGTGACAACCAGAGGTTCATAAGGTCCTCATATGTAGACTTCAAGAACCACAACAATGACTAGCATGGCATGATAACCCTAAGTAGTAGCATGCATACTCTGGCAGTAACCAACAACTGTTGAAAAAGTTTGGTAGTATCCTTTTTATTTAGTGTAGAATTACCACATGAGCCAGTATTCTGCTCATAGGTATATATGAAATAATAACAAAAGCAACATTTAACACAAATACAGACACTGATTGAGAAGAATTATATTCTATATTGTAATTATCAATAAGTAGAACCAGCATAAATATTTGTGAATTTATGAAAGAGTAAGTCAAATGTGGTATATCTATCAGCCTTTTAGAAGAAATAAAACATATAAAGTGTTGAACCAATTGCAGCATGGCCAAGCCTTGAGGGTTTTATATTTAGTGAAAGAAGTCAGTCCCAACAGACCACTTTTATATAAAATATCCATAATAGTAAAATGTGCAAAGTAAATTAGTGGTTACCCATGACTGGGGCCATGAGGGAATCTAACTGTCAATGGTTATGGAGTTTCTTTTTAGGGTTGTTAAGATGTTCCAAACATTTGTGGTAGCTACATGTGCTCAAACCTGTTGAGTTATACATATTAAGTAGATGAACTTTATTCCATGTTGGTTATATCCCAATAAGGCATTAAAATATATAACATATAAATTGTATCTGCTTTCTCCAAGGGACTTTTTCTCCTTCAATTTACAGTCAAGAAATGTGGCTGCAATGTTGCTCAAATTTTGGATATTTCCTCAGTTATATTTTTGTGAGGTTTGTGGAGGGACCCAGCTAAGAAAAATTTTAACACTGAGAAAAGAACTGTTTAAATTCTAGCATGAGTCCTGCCTACCCCTGTTCTGGTTTTTCTGGATATCTTTGGATAGTAGAGCTTGAAGTCAACCCAGCATGACTCTCTTACTTGTTTGCCCAGTTTCATAATGAGTAATGTAAAAAAATTACTTCTTTTAGTTTTGAGATTATAATTATACCATTTATTGCCCCCTCCTCCCTCCTAACCCTTCCACGTTCTCCTCCTGGCTTTCTTTCAAATGCATGGTACCTTTTCCCTGTTAATTATTGCTACATACATATATGTATATGAATTTTTAAAAATACATATTTACAACATGATCATTCTGTATAATGCTACATGTATGTGTGTGTTCAGGGCTGACTGTTTGATACCAGATAGCCAATTGCTGCGCTCTTTCCTGGGGAAGACTATTTCTCCCACTTTCAGTACTTCTTAGTTGCCTGTACTTTATGTAGTGTTGAGACCTCTTAGGGTTCCCCCAGTTCCAAAGACTGTAGTGAAGAGGCCACTGGCTTCTCAACACAGCTATTGCCTTCTTTGCTGAGCATGCAGGTAGACCATGAATCCCAGCAGGGCTTGCCACAGTGTGGCTGAACAAAACAGTGCTCTGGCTAATACTTTGAACAGTCAAAGCTGTGTCCATAAATTTTTCATGCACTACAGTGCTTGGGGTGCTGAATTATGGAATAAATGTTTTTCTTCTCCTTTTAAAAATTGTGACAGTGACTCGGAGAGCATTCTGAAAGACGCCTGGAAATAATGTAAAGCCTGAGGATGGGAGGAGAATTGTGAGATGTTGACTTCTGCACATCGTGTGGCTGTTGCACAAATCAGCTCACAGCAGTTGTGGATACCTGTGCAAGAGCAGCATAACATTAAGCCAGTCAAAATCGCAGCATGAGTACTGACAGTGACCCCTGAAACCACCCTGTAGTATAGGAGCTATTGGAAGTTGACGGCTTTTGAGGGCAGGAGAGTCACTCTCCTTTGAGGATGTAGTTACTGGTGGATTGCCCATGCTCCAGTGCATGGTCCAACACCCATGCACATATTGTCAAGACTAGTTAGACTCAGAAGGACTTGAAGTTGGGGTATGGAAAATTAGGGGCAGCTAGAGGATGGTAATGGTAGATAAATATGATCAAACTACTCTGCATCCATATGTAAGAGAGAAAACATATATGTATTTTGGAGTCTAGGTTACCTTACACAAGATGATATTTTTTTCTAGCTCCATTAATTTACCTGCAATTTTCATTTTTCTTTCTATTTTTTCTTTTGCTTTATGGAAATGTATTGATTTTCCAATGGAGGGGAAATAAAATATAGTATTATTGAGGGATAAAGTAGAAAATACATTAGGAGGATTAAAAATGGAGGGGTGGGAAAGAAAGGTAAATAAGGGGATATAGGAAGGGACATCTAACACTAAAGGCCATTTGAAAAGCTATATGAAAATCCATTGCTGTAGAAGCATGTCAAAATTTCTACATATATGAAAGGACTCTAAATGGTGTCACCAAATAATAGGGGAGGCAATGCCCCAATTAGACACCAAGTAAAACCTCCAGAGCCAGGAATAGATTATATCTTGTTGAGTCATTGGCCAAAGGGGTCCCAGAGAATCTCCCCAACATCATCAGCTATTGCCAAGGCTATGGGTTGCTCTTTACATCTGATGGTGTAATTGTACCACAAATCCATTGGTTGGATTTAAAACCCATTCCATGAGATGGAACCAATACCTGACAGTACTAAAGTGGGCAAGAACATGATACTAGATAGATCATGGGACTAGAGGAAAACTAACACTATTATTATACCAAAGAAATACAGCAATAAAATTAGTCCTAACGATATACTGCTATAGCATGGGTCATTGTCTCATTCAACCCACAGTAGAGAAGCTTCTCCTTGCAGTAGATGGGAATTAACACAGAGACCTACTACTGGACAATGTGCAGGAAGTAAGAGACTTTGGAGGCACTTACCCCTAAATGGAATGTCTTTATCAAATCCTTCCCCTCGAGGCTCAGGGATCTATGCAGAAGAGGAGGCAGAAAGATTGTAAGAGCCAGGGGCAATGAATGGCTCTAAGCAAACAGTGTTTTTCACACACAAACAGACGAATGCTCATGTGAAAACACAGAAACAGGCAGCACAAACAAGAGCTACATAGATCAAGCTATGCATGGTCCCAGAATTGAGGAAGGAATGGTTATAGTTTCCCACCCCTAACCAAGAAGCTCTCTGTAATTGACACCCATGGGTAAAGGGAAAATTAGTTTTCTGTAATGGAGTGACACTGGCTTATATCAACCACACTCCAATACGGGCCCCATACCAACATGAATTGGACTCCAAGGTTATTTATTTATTCATTCATCCATTCATTTATTAATTTTGATTTGCTTTTGATTTTTAAGAGAAAGAAAACAGGAAGTTGGATAGGTAGCAAGGAGGAGGAGGATCTGGGAGGAGTTAGAGTAGGGCAAAGAATATGATCAAATTATACGAGTTTCAAAAAATAAACTTTTTAGAAAGAAACAACAACAAAAATAAGAAAGGCTATTCCGGATTTGGACTTTAAGTAATTGTTATGCACTGTTATGTGAACTAATCCAGCTACCATGGCAGCCAGATTTTTCTAAAAAAAAAAAAAACTTAAAAACACAATTACCATATAGCCTAGATATATCACTCCTGGGTGTCTAGTGATCAAAAGATCTCCAGTCAACACATAGCAAAGACATATGCACATTAATGTTCATTTAAGAACTACTCACAATAGCTAAGTTATGGAACCAACTTCATACAGCAATGGATGAAGAAAAAAAAATATATATATATATATATTTCAGTCAGAGAAAAATGGAGTTGTGTGTGTTTTAGGAAAAATTGGTACAACTGCAGACAATCACATTAAATTCTGTCAGTCTCAGAAAGGTAACCATCACATGCTTTCTCTCATGTGTGGGTCATAGATTTCATATAAATACATAAAATCGCGTATGTATATATAGCACAGAACTGGAAGTAAAACTGACTATGGGAACAAGGAAGGGAGGAGTGAGAGAGGAGAATGTAGAGACAGGAGAATATAGGGTTTATATGGGAATAGGCTCAAGTACAATATATACTTGTATGAAAATGTTCTTATGTAAAACAGCACTATGTACAACAAATATGCACGATTAAAATATTGTTTGAAAAGGACTGGTATTAAGGTGGGTAGACAGCTTATTACCCAAGCATCATGAGCATTTGAGTCTGAATTCCTAGCATTCACATAAAAGCAAGGTACAGTGCCACACGCCTGTCATCCTAGCACTGGGGAGTGCAGGATATAAGTGAATCCCAGGGGTTTGTTGGCCAGCCAGTCTAGCTGAAATGGTAAGGCCAGGTTCACCAAGAGACTGCCTTAAAACATCACCATTATAATCATCATCATCATCATCATCAAATAATAGTAATAACAATGAGAGAAGTGATTGAAGGAATCCTCTTGATGTCAATCTCTAGTCTCCATATGCCAACCTCTGGCCTCCACACAGGCCAGGGCACTTACACACAGAAGTACACACATGCATATAGCTACATTGCACACACACACACACACACACACACACACACACACACACACACACACACACATATATATATATATGAATACTGTTAAATAAAGAGTTACAAATTTAAAAATAGTTTAAGTAATAAAAAACAATACTTGTTGTAACTGTTTTTCGGTTGTCTATGACAAACTTGTTGTAATACCAGCTCCCAATTGGCTCCCAACAAATAGCAGTTCCCACCAAACTATCAGTCTCCTCCCTTTCCCTGTGTGAGTGGTTCTCTCTTGTCCGACCTCTACAATCTAATTTGCGCATCAGATTTCAGAGGGAGAACTTTCTATGATGGGTGAGGAGGCTTACATCATCCCTGTCACAGGAACCATTCCACTCACTTGCTTACTGACTTAATTGTCATTTCTTTTATCAAGTTGTACCTCCAACAACTTTTGGGATTTTTTTTAAAACACTAACTTATTTCTAGTACATTGCAGGGACAAAACACAGTAGTTCTCCCAATAGCCAAGAGCTTTCCTTCCCATCTTTCTGACATTAGTCAATGTCACTCTCTAGCCAATCTCTGGATGTTCAATATGAGTATATGCATTTCATTAAAATGATCATACACTGTGAGGATTATGGTATGATTGGCATGCCCTTGAAATAAATTAAAGGTTTATATCTTATCACTCAAAACTTGCTAATGACTGAAAACATTAAATTAACCCATTGCTTAAAATGATTACTCCTTTTGAGGCAAGTCTACACCTAGTGAGGGTACTAGCTATGTTTCACTCATTGTTGTGTCTTCGCTCCTGATAAAGGGTACAGTGAAAAATCTTTTGATTGATCAAATCAGTTATTCCTCTACGGTTACTCTATTTTATCATGCTAGAATCTAGGGATGTCCAAGTTTCTTTTCGGAGTAGTAAAACTGTTGATTTTCAGCTCATGCTTTTTCATGCATAGAATTGTGCTGAAGTTTCCTATAGTTTGTCTCTGACAGAAGAATTTTCTCATTACTTCCCCCACCATGGTGACAGAATACCTAATGGCAATGTAGGGGAAGAAGGCTTTGTTGTGGCTCACAGTTTAGGAGACAGTCTATCCTGGCAGGGAGGGCATGGCACTGGGGACACTTAGAGCCATGATAGTGGGAGCTTGCAATCATAGCTGGCTGACATAGTGGCCACTGACTAGGGAGGTGAGAGATGGAGAAGGCGGACACAGGCTCTAACCCATAATGCGTGCCTGCTAGCAACTTATTTCTTCCAGCTAAGTCCCATGTCCTAAGGGTTCTGAAACCTCCAAGAACAGTTCCACTAAGAGTTCAAGCATAAGTGTCTTGGCAGGTGGGTTCATTGAGACCACAACACAAAGCGATTTAAATTTGACCACTTGACACTTGAAGAACCTGGGAATCAGAGAAGCCTTTGGGGTTTCAAAATTCACAGAGCTATTAGGTGATGACATCAAGACGAATTCAAAACATTCTGTACAAGGCTCTTGACAACTGGCCCTACTATGCGGAGCTTCAGCACTCTGAACAATACAGGCTTCCTTTGGGGTTCTGTCAGTAGTAAGTCTCAGAATTCATTCTTTTTCCATTTAAGGATATTTAAGCTGCTTGTTGAATTTTAAAAATTAAATGAAACTTATACATTTTTTTTTAGTACCATATGCCTTCCAGTGTATCTTGTTTTTAAATCTCAGAACTTAGCAGAGGAGGGAATCTGGAGCGACAGTTTGCCTAGTGAAGCCCTTGCTTTGTACTAAGTTTGATCCCTAGAACCTATATTTTAAAGATCCTGGAGTAGTGAGTTTTATGTGCCTGCAATCCCAGCACAGAGAAGGCAGACACAGGAGGATCCTCAAGGTCTGGGGAATGGCCAGCTGAACCTAACTGGTGGTCTCTATCTCAAAAAAAAAAAAAAAAGGTAGACAGCTCCTGAAAATTTGACTTTAAATGTTGATCTCTGTTTTCTTCAAGAACAACACACACACACACACACACACACACACACACACACACACGGGTTGGGGGTGATTGTGCATGGGGATAATATATATTTTTCTATTGGTGCCATAGCAAAAGAAAACACATTTTGTGGCCAGAAAAACAGATATTTATTATCTTATAGTTCTGAAAGTTAGAGAGTCCCTGGTGATTCATGTAATTCAATGGGGTCATCCAAATAATCTAAAATGACTTAACTTTTCTCAGAGACGCCAAGTATTACATTCCGTGTATTTAGGGATCATTATTCTGCCTACCGAAGGCTATTTCCCCACTTTCCATAGAATATTTCTTCATCAAAAGTTCCTTATAGTGATGATAAAACTGTTCAACCCAACTCAATTCCATTTATTTCTTCAATTCAATAAAGCCTCACCATGTAGGAGCTCTCTGATGAATGCTCTGGGGAAAAACAAAACACTGGAGCTGTGCATTATGGCTGAGGATCACAAGAGTTTATGACCTGGCTTGATAGACATGGTATATATAGGAGAATTAACTAGATCAAAAAAAGTCCTGCATCATGCTTAAAATTAAAATCACAATGCAGGTATTTTGTCCACTGGATTACTTAGGAGATATAATCCTAAATGTTCTCTGGTTTATGGAGCAGGGAAACATGCTAGCACAGTGTAGAAACATCAGTTATGTTCATTGCCAATTTTAACTTGGTCCTGAGGAGGTCTGCAGGAAAAGAAACAGAATCCCCTAAGGAATGAGTAACTCACCTAAGGGTGTACAGAAAATAAACTCGGAAGAGCCTTATTTAAATCCATTATGTCTGATTCCAAAGGAAACACTCTTTCCACATATGCCTCTAGACAAAACTGAATTGTCCACCCCACCCCACCCCCAAAATTGGATTATTCTGACTTCCACCTCTAGTCGGACATCAAGCTAAGGAGCTGTGCATGCTTTGCAAAATAAAGTCTTATTTCACTCTTGTATGAGGTGAGACTAAAGGATGGGCTTAAAAAACAAAAGCCAAGTCCTCATCTCTTTGAAAGCCAAGCACTTAGTTTTCTTCAGTGTTCCCTGAACAATGAATTCCCAGACACAACTGACAAGTTTTGTTTCTGGTTATTCACTTGATACCTCCCATTTGAAAACTGAAAACCGATATGTTGACTTCAGCTCATTAACAATGGCATCTACAATAAATACATGGTATGCCTGACAGATATCCCTTTTCAGTAACTGCTATAAAAATAAGCCTAACAGTCTGCAAATTCTCATGGAAAAAATTAATCATACTGGATTAAAAAGAATCACTTTGTGATTTCCACAGGCATTCCTTCCAAAGTCCCAGGCTGAACTTTAGCTTCCTCAGTGGTGTAGAGAAAGAGAAACTATAACTTAACACAGGTAAAGCTAACTGGAGAAGACAGAATGCAGGAAAGAGGAAAGGAGAGCTCCACCTGCCCACAAAGTGAGGCACAGAGTCCTTGGAGGAATTCAAGAGACTTGAGAGGCCCCAGCTCTTCTTTGAACTGCTGTGGTAGGCAGCTGAGAGCAGGCAATTACTCGCCAAGGAGGATGAGACTTTCCAAAGGCCACACAGGGAGAGATAGCAAAGGTTCAAAGGTTCCTCACAATGCAGAGAATGTTTGACGAAAATAGGACTAGGTTGGGGACTGAAAGAAAAGGGTGCCTTAATTGCTCTCATACTCTCCGCAACAGTTCTCCCATTTTTGTTCCTTTGAAAGCACTTAAAAGATGCATCCAACTTGTGGAACATTTCATATGCTTTTCCCAAGGCAGGGAAGGAATTAAACATAGATTCTAAAGTGGCGGTCAGCTCATGGAAGAATTATGGGTCAATCATTTGCATTGCAATTTCAATCTACTGTGATTCAATTGGACCAGATCACTTCACACACGTATTTCAAGAACCCTTTTCTTTCAGTATTGGCCTAAATGAACAGTTCGTGATATTTTGTCGGGCAGGTTCAAAGGCAGTGCCCTGCCAGCTGACGGATAAAATTGTGCATGAGCTGCCTTTTGATCAAGGTATCTGTGATCCAGCAAAATACCTCTGAAGGCAGTCCTCATTCTGATCTTCCCTTTGCCTTCTGTAACAGCTAAAGTTGGCAAAGTAATCATAAAAGTTGAGGTTAGAGAGATGGCTCAGTAGTTAAGGGTGCTCACGCCTCTTGCAGAGGCTCCAAGTCTGGTTCCCAGCACCGATATTTGACGGCTCACCACAGTCTGTAAGTCCAGGTCCAGGGGAGTCCAATGTCTCTGGCTTCTGCAGGCATCTGCAGTCACAATTCCATACTCTCATACACATACACACAATTAAAAAGAAAAAAAATTACAACAGGTAATCATAGCCTGGGGCAATATCAAAGCTAAGCACATCCTAAATGTAACACAGGGCGAGGGACTGGGTTTTCAACAGAACAAAAGCCTGTTAAAACTCAGGCAAAGTATGGAATTTATTTAATTTCTTGGTTTTGAACAATATTAACTGTGACGTTAATATTTGAAAATGTTAGACAAAGCAGATATGGGAACATTCTACTATCTTCAAATTCTTAGTAAGTCTAAAATGACTCCAGGATGAAAATTAAATTTAAAAGGCTGTGTCATTAAGTGGATACACTGTATTTAAGTGGATTGGTCCATGAGGCATTTCTTTTAGAATTTGTTAGTCCTTTTCCAATCTCCTCTGTCTAGCAGCTGCTTTTCCTTAGGTCCGGCCTTGTGTTCTTGAACGATCTCTTGATGTATGCTGTGGTGTCCCACACAAAAGCAGGATGCATCTGATGCTGTTTTCCAGCTAAATAAGGAAGAGGAGAGTACAGGACAAGACTGTCACACACTTAATGATGTGCAATTTGGATGCGATTTGAGGGTGAATAAAATTACTATTTATAAAATACGGTAGCCCAACAAACTTAACTTCACTAGGATTGTGCTACCCCAATGCCCAGTCACATGATTTGTATTAAAAAATAAGCAGAGAAATTGATGTGAGATGGGAAGGGGGAATCTTAGAATCACTTTTGAAAATTTGTGCTACTCCTTATCATTTTGACCTTCATACACCTTTCCTGAAAATACAGGATGGCTTGACCTTGCAAAGTCTTCAGAAATTGGTGCTTTACCTGGCTTGTGAATGGGCAGCAACCCAGTAGCTGTTCCAGGTCCCTCTGTTATTTGTGTTTCCTGTCAGGCCCATCAATAACAATAACAACAGCAGAGGCATAATGGACTCCACTTCTCCCAAGTTTCAGAGATGCGTTAAAAAGAATAAGTCCTTTTATCTTATGAATTTAGTTTAAATTCCTGGCTCCTTTTGGGGGCCATTTTAGTATTGTTCAGATAAGCATGACAGGTAACAAGAGTTATTTTAAGGCCATGCTTAGAAGTTCATGTGGTTTGTACCTATGACTTGGATTATAAAGTAAATATTGCAGGGATTCACACAGTAAGTTCTGAGCTTTATTTTTAATTTGCACCCCTGAATAAGAAGTATGTGCTCATGTTGCCACTGTCCATAACTACTAAAATTGCTTTGTGCAAAGCTCAACGTGCACAGTGAAAATTTTTACATTTTACTTATTTTCTACCCCTTCCAACAAAATGTTAATTGTACCTAATTGCCTGATTTATAACCTAACAATGTTATAAAATGTGCATGTAATGTGTTGTAAAAACCAGAGAGAGAGAGAGAGAGAGAGAGAGAGTCTAAAATTTGACCCAGAAAAATTGATTTTCAATTTTGTTCTGAAAATACTTCACTAAAACTTTAAGCTGGAATCCTCTTAGCCTCTTCACAAATCAGCTTTATTGCCTAGAAAGCCAGAAAATAAAAATAAGTCTAACTTTGTAAGGTGGCTTTGAGAATTGCAGCAATAATGGATATGAAAGCCCCAGGTACAGAGGAGAATCATAACACTTTTTTTTCTTGTCCATCTAACTGTATTATCTTATGTTAGGTGTGGTTCCTTCAAGAGAAATAATCTTAGGAATTCCTCCGAGCCCCCATTTTTATAACTCGGCTCAATTCCCGCTGTGTTAAAGAACAGCATGGCATTTGGCAACCCAAACAGAACTGAGACAAGTGGCATAGGTTTTAGTCCCTCACTGGGTAGAAATGGGCACACAGATTCTGGGAGTGGAGTCCAAGCGCATGTCTAAACCTAGAGAACAAGGAATGCGGAATGCAGAAATGGACTCCCTCCCCTGCCCGGCCTCTCTGTCTGCACCACCTCTATTTATTCATCCCTAGACATGCTGAACAACAAGAGGACCTGATGTGAGGTGTTTGCTCCATTCAGTTGCACCTGTGCAAAAGCATTAGTTAATGTCTCACTGAAGTGTTCCACATGTTTCTTACCTCAAGCCGGCTTAGAGACGGCATTCTCACACGCTCCCTTAATCCTGGCCCCTATAAATCCTTTACAAGTCCCTTTCTCCATTGTCCCTCCTATCCATCAAGAGATAAAGAACATGAAGTTGAGTGGGTAGAAGTGGGGAGGTCTGGCAGGCGTTGGGGGAGGGAAAATGTGTTCTAAATACATTGTGAGTTCGCAAACAATAAAAAGTGAAAACCTACAAAGAGAACTTGTTGAAACCCTCTGATGCACACGGTACATCTTCTCCTGAGGCTCGATCACAAAAGAGCTCTCTCTGTCTTCAGCCTTTTCTTACCCTTTGCATTGGGGGAGTGGGGAGGGAGAGGGCAGACAATTCTACACATGTGAGGATTTGAGAATAGTGTGGGACAACTTCGCCTGGAAAAGAATGGGGGGGTATCCTGCAGCAAACATAAGTCCTGAGAGGTTTTAGTAAATCCTATTTTATGTCTAAAACAAAGTGTGATACATTTGACGAGCATTAGTGAGCAGGTTTGAGGTCTTCAGATAATTTTATAGTCTTCTCATATTGAGCAATGAGTCAAATCTACATAGATAAGCTAGATTTTCTGTTACTTCCTCTGGGGTGTTGGATCGTGGCTCACTTTATGTGTCCCAGTATTTTCTCTTTTAGCACCTTTATCACTATTGCCCCTTCAAAGACATTTTAATGTGATTTAAATTCATTATTCCAAATAATTTACAAAATTTATATTTAGCAGAGGGGCATCAGTATGACCACACTTACACTCACAGAAATGTCCATGTGAACAACTATTCATTCACATGGAAAATCTCCTGAGGTGAACACAACAGCAGGACAAAGAACAGAAATAAGCAAATGAAATGGAGGAGAATTGGGAGGACAGTTTCTCATCACCTCTGTCAGTTACCTCCAAACTCCCATGCAAGAGAGTAAAGTAGGAGCCTTCTTCTCTATGGACCCCAGTGACCAGTCTGTCCCAGTGAACCCCAGCACAGAGACTGACTCTATGCCCTAAACTTCAGCGATGGAGCCCACAGGTACAATCCAGCTTGGTATCCAGGGACCAAGACTTCTGTACCACATGGCTAAGAGCCAGACTCATAGGTCAAGCATCTGTACTTGGGATCTCTTCTGTCATTTCCACTTAAATACCCATCTGAATGTGAATCTGTGCCCACCTCTATGGACCCAGGAATCAGACTCACCCCAGTGGATCCCAGAACCAGAATTCTAGTCAAGCCTAACTTGGGATGAAGGTCATTCCCATGACCCCAGATACCAAATCTATAGGAGTATCCAGATGCTCTACAGAATCAGGCCTACCACAGCATCTCAGCTCCATGTCAGGTCTCATGGCCTACCACAGCATCTCAGCTCCAGGTTAGCTCCTGTGAATAGAGACTACAGAGGCTTCTTACAGATCAAGGCTGTCTGAACACCTAAGCAAACAGAACTGGCAAGCAACACCAGTGGCCCAGGATCCAGTCTTTAGGACTCAGATTCTGAGCCTACTCCAAATTCACCATATGGAATACTATGCTACACTCTCCCATGTGGACCCATGTAACAGGCTAGCTCCTGTGTATCTACCTGCTGACATGAGCACCAAGTCTACTCACCTGAGCTCTGTCTAAAACCTGCCCTGTATACACCATCACAAATGGATGAGCAGAAAGAATGGCATCCAGAATGGCATCCCTTGCTGAAGCCAGTCTTGAAAGAGTGAAAGAAGCACCCACTACATAGAATGTGTAGATGCCAATACAAGGGCCACAAATAATGAGAGAACCATGACATCCCTGAAAGAACAGAACATCACATACAGAACCAACCCTGAAGAAACAGAATTGTATGAATGGCCTATGAAGGGTTACTAAGTCATCAACTCTAAAGAGACAACAAACAGAAAAGAACCAGGAAAACAGCACATAAGTAAAACAGAAAGCTCCTTAAAGAGACAGAAGACAAGAAAGAGAAGCACACCCTGGAGGTGGAACATAAAGACTGAAAACTGTAATATCCTACTGTGTTTCACAAGCCGACTCAGTCAAAAAGAAAAAGAACCAATGAATTTGAAAGCAGACCATTTGAAATCTGGTATTTCCTCCCTTAAACTAGCTGTGTGATATTTCTAATTGTGAATTAAATTAGAGAAAGTAGCCTTACTTTTATAAACTATACAGAAGAAAAAATAATAAAAGTGTGTGGAAAAAGTCATGGGTCTTGTAAAATATCATCAAGCAAAATAGTATGTAGGGGTTTGGGGGGAGGGTTGAGGGAGGGGAAGGAGAGGGAGAAGGGATGACATGTAAAGCAAGCTTGTTCCTAATTTGAACTAATAAAAAAAAAACATTTTACTTCTTCAATGATTTTGTTAAATATTTTAACTTTTATAATTAATATCATACAGTCTAAGCAATAAAACTGTCAAAAATAGTACATGAAATTTCATATCTCTGAAAAAGAGAAATGGAAGAACACTTAAAGGATGCTAACCCTGAGATCTAGAAAAGGAGATGAGCAAACTATTAGAAAACTAATTAATAAAAATAATTTCATACAGAGTAACACAAATGAACAAGATACAGAAAAGAATAATACATTTATTCAAAGAGGAAAAGAAACCTGTATATATAGTGTAAGACCCTCGGAAAGCCCAGGCTTCCAGAATCTTAGCCAAGGACCGAGGCTACCCCAATCACAGAATGGAGGCGAAAGCTTGATGCAAATTGCATGAGGCTTTATTGTAGTTTAACGAGCTAACCCCATGTTAGCTCGAGTCTTTGAACCACCCGCCAAGTCGGATGGCTAGCAAAGACAGTTCGAAGCCGCTGCGTACAGATCTTTATAGGGCAGCGTAAGGGGAGTGTCTAAGGGTACGCACAGGCTCAGGATTGGTGTGCCTCCAGGCTTGGAGGGCTTGCCCTGTGTTGATTGGCCAACTGGTTGTTATGGCCCATA
The DNA here is from genome assembly GCF_003668045.3 of Cricetulus griseus. Taxonomy (NCBI): domain Eukaryota; kingdom Metazoa; phylum Chordata; class Mammalia; order Rodentia; family Cricetidae; genus Cricetulus; species Cricetulus griseus. The sequence goes on from NC_048596.1 coordinate 35,185,192, forward strand.
GGCCCTCCCAGGGTGGTTGCTATGCTTTCTGCGTCATTGCTGTGCGCTTGTCCGTAAAGCACACCTGGAGTCGTAAAGCATACGACTGATTGGCTCCTTGTCACGAGACAGGCATCTGACTTTCTAGTGACTAACTTCTGATTGTTTCCTTGTCACGAGGCAGGCATCTGACTTTCTAGTGTCTAGGACAAGGTCATAGAAGCATGTGTTCAGCCATTATGGCTGCCAAAAGGGAAGCTGGTCCCTTCAATAGGAAACTATAAATTATTCATGAAAGAAATTGAAAATAAAAATGAAGGGAAAGACAGCCATGTTCATAACTAGAAAAAACATTGTTAAAAAGTACTTTCTATCCAAAATGATCTACAGATTCAGTGAAATCCTGATGAACAGCCCAATGTCATTTGCCACAGAGACAGAGGAAGCAATTCTAAAATCTGTATGGAACCTCCAAAGAGCAAAAAAATCCTTGAAAAAAAAATAAAACTGTGGCTGAAATAATTTTTCATGACTTCAAAATATACTACAAGTTATGGTCACTGCAAAAGCATGGTATTGAAATTAAAAATAAAGACTAATAGACAAATACACTAATAGACTAATAGACAATAGAGGGCCACAGTTAGCCTATGTATTTATAGTTCATTGATCTTGACTGAAGTTAGCAAGATCAGTTGATCCATGGAAAAGACATTCTCTTTAATAAATAGTGTTGATATGATGTGAAGTGAGTTAAGTCCTATGCAAGAGAAATAAATGATATGTAGTTTCATTCCTATGGTGAATTATAAAAGAAATTGAACTCATAGAAGTTGAGAAAAGTCCTTTGGGAGAAATGGATAAAGAAAGATGGATAAACAGATTCAAGTTATAATTAGAAGTAATTTCTCATGACCTACTGCATAGTACTGTGACTATCCATAGCAATAAAGCATCATTTATTTCAAAATAACTAAAATAAAATCCATAATGTTTTTAATCAAATATCAATTATAAATGTTTGAGGAGATAGAAATATTTACTCTTATTTGAAAATTATGTAATTTATACTTGTAATGAAACATAACATAGTATTTCATAAATATGTACCAAAGTTTATTGGTCAGCTAAATAGTTTAATATTTTTAATACTAAATAGAAGATGTGAAAATAAATGGGGAAGAGCAAATTGAACATACATATATGGAAAAATGAAACTGGATCCTTATACCTCAAACAAAACTCAACTCTAACAGATTAAAGACTTTAAGCATAAACCTGAAATGATAAAACTACTAGAAGAAAACAGGCACCTTCTTAGCATTGGGCCAGAAATGACTCCCTATGCATTAGCTTATAAGCACAAAAGAAAAAAATAAAACAAAACAGACAAATGATCTTGTATCAAGTTAAAAAGTGTACAGAAAAGAAAATAATAAACAAATAATGGAACCATCAAAGGAATGAGAGGCATATTTGCAAATGCTTTATATAAGGGGTTAATGCCCCAACTACATAAGGCATTCAAGAAACTTAGAAAAAAACAATCTGATTGAAAAAATAACAAGGATCTAGATAGATATTTCTCAAAAGAAGACATACAAATGCCAAGTAGGTATGTTGAAAAAACTGTTCATCAACCTTAATCATTAGGGGAAAGCCAACCACCTTTGACCACAGTGAGCAATCCCCCATGTTCTCTTGGAAAAAGATTACAGTTAATTTTAATGATGAAGTAGCAAGCCATGAGGCTGTGGAGAGGGAAAGTTGATACATCATTGGTAAGAATGATATGACCATCATGACAAACAAGATAGAGGCACAAAAATTACAAAACTTGACTACTGCAAAACAGGCCCAAAGTAAATAAAAATCAGTGTAACCAAGACACACCCATGCTCCTATATTTATTGCAGATCTGTTCACAATAGTCAAAAAGTGGAAATAACCTGAATACAGTGATAACCAGAGGAAATTTTCACACACACAATGGACTATTAGTCAACCACAAAACTGAACATAATTTAGCTGCCCTCCTTAATCTCAGCATCTGAACCCAAGGTGACATAATAATGCCATATCTCGAAAGAAGGTAGAGGAGAAGGGAAGGAGGAAAAGATGGAGGGACAGATGGGGAAAGAAAGAATAAAAGAAGGGAGGGAGGAAGGGGGGAGGGGGGGCAGATAGGGAGGGAGGACGGAACATATAGTCATTTGTAACAATACAGATGGAACTAAAGATCATTATGGTAAGTCTAATAGGCCAGGCACAGAAAGACAAATAGCATATAATCTAACTCATATCTAGGCTATTAAAAAACTGATCTCATGGAAATTGAATATACCAGGGTATTTCTCTGAAGCCTGGAAAATAAGGGGTTATGAGGGAGTCACTCAGTCAGTGAGCACCAAGGTATAGTTTCGAGTTAGTTCTGGTGTGTTGTTGCTGTCCCACAGCACTGCAAATAAAGATAACAAAATGTACTCTACCTTTAATAATGTAGAAGAAAGGATTTTGAATATTTTTGACATATGGGTGTTGAGTAGAAATGTTTAGCCTATCTTAAACAGTATACAATATATACATGTTTCAAAACATTTAGTACCTCTTAGATATGCACACATTTTACATTTGTATGTACCAGCTAAAAATAAGTAACTGGAAGTATTGTTTATCTACTGAGAAACAAATGCATTATTCTGAATTTTGTAGGTATTTCAATGTCTAAGTTTTCCTAATCCAGAATATTACAGTCACATTGTCAGATAAGAATCCCACGGTAGGATTTTTCACATTTCCTGGAATATTTTATTAGATAATCTTTTGGATTACTATTTATTGCACTACAACAATGTATCAAATTCCTTATTAATTTGAGCACATATCTTGACTGGTCAGTAGTTCACAAATTCATTTTTATGATACACTATCAGTGACACTAATTTTATTAGCATTTTGGATGTCTGTTTTTATCTGTCAGCCCCATTTTATTAGTCCTCATTAAATTTGTCATGATGATCTTTAGAGCTCTACATTTTCATATGTTTAAAAATGATTGTCTTAAGTTCCAAATCTTAACTGTGATCTATTTTAGAGCTATATAGTTTAAACTGGGCATCTGTTGGTCGCTATGAAAAGAAGCCCTTTTGAATGTGAACATTTATTCAATTATTTTCTGTGCTCTTCAATGAATGTTTACAATTTTCTATCTTAAAAAATTGGTCAAGACAAGCATTTGTACTACACAACAAACTGAAATTTATAATACATGACATGATTATTGCCTATAATATAACACATGTAACATCTATTTTTCTTTCAGTACACATCCATTGTGATGTATAACAAAAGAAAACAAACTGGTTGACTTGAAGAACATAAAGTTATTTTCTCACAGCTTTAGAAGCCAGAAATCCCCACAAAAAGTGTAAGGAAGATCTTTGCAGCTCTGCACTTGGTAGAGGAATACCCCCTAGTCTTTTCCTAGCATCTGGTGGGTACCTACAGTCTTCGGCATTCTTTGCCTATGCTTCGTGCCTAAATCTGACTTAATGTGTCAACTGCCACTGTGTGTCTCCCATCTTCCCATGGTTGTCTACTTATGAGAACACCAATCGTGTTGGAATAAGGACCATTTCATTACACTCCACTTTGGCTTTATCTTAACTACTAAAACTTTCAATCAGAATAAGGAATGTTTATAAGTCAATAAGAAAAAAATGTAGAAAACACAATAGAATGGGGGTGGGACCATGACCAGGCTTGTATTAGTTATTTTATGTCTCTGCAAACCAAAATATATGACAGAAACAACTTACTGGACAAAAGATTTTATTTCTGCTCCTGGTTTCAGAGGCTATCAACCCATCATGTCAGGAAGGCATGATGGGATATCTCAAGTTGTGGCAGTGGGAACATATGGTGAAGGCTTTTCACTTCATAGAAAACCAGAAAGCCAAGGAAAGGAAATGCCATCACTTTCCTGGCATTCTTTTTCCACCTTTTATCTATGTCCCTGACCACAGAAATGGTTCTCTCAACAGTTAAAACCTCCCCTCTTCGATTATTCTTTACTGGAAATAGCCCCACAGACACACACAGAAAGTGCCTCAGTCTCTTGGGCTATTCTAAATGGAATCAAGTTGAAAATGTACATTAACCATCATAAGGTTCTCTACCATAGAGAATGCTCTAATGGACTGAACACATAGGGAAATGTAATGCTTCACTAGTCACTGAGAGAAATAAATGGTTAAAACAAACAAACAACAACAGTAAAAACACCTGACAAAATCAAACTGACAAAGATATTGAGAAACTGAAATTCTCAGATACTACTCAGGGAATATATCATCAAGTAAAAAAAATTATCATATCTACTAAAACAGAGTTCAAGTATAATTTTGACCTTGACATTCCCCTCCTATGTAGAGACCTACCAGATATGCTTACACATGTCCACCAAAACTTGTCAAAATCTCCCTGGCAGCATTATTTGCCTTTGAAGTAAAACAACCCAAATTGCAGTCGATAATAAAATGGATATGTTTATAAATCTATGCAATGAATATTTATGCAGTAATAATACATTTCTAGACTATATAAATATGGATAAAACTTACAAATGTAATATTTCATAAAAGAAACCATACACAAAAGTCATATTGTAGGACTGTTATTTATACAGTGTTCAAAGTTATTCAAAACTCATCCATGGCTACGGATCTAGGATAGCCTTTCTCTTGGGGAAGGATTAATGGGTAGAGAAATTTTTCAGGGGCCTCTAAGATGTAGGAATGCTACATCCTCATGGGACAGTATTTATATGGAGATGCATTTAGCATTTTCCCTGTTCTTCCTCTAAGTGAAACTTGAATAAAACGTTTCACTTGGAAGCAATTCTAGACTTTGACAGGCAAAACAAAGTTTGATTCTTAGTAAGATACAATGATTTCCTATTAGAGGAAATACTCTCCCTCTGGTGTGCACTTGAACCTTGGTCCACAAACTTGCATAAATGTGAAGGAGAGGATCTTCAAACCATGAGTGACCTCCCAAACTAAAACCTTATTACCGCTACTACATGAACACACCATCATGGTGTAATGTCCAAGTGCATGGGGCCAAGTGGATCATAAACTGCAGACATGAGCCAAAATAAGTCTTTTGTCCTCTCAGTAGGCATCAAATAGTATTGTTTCCAGACACAAAAGGAATCTATTTTAGCTCTCCTTTCAAGACATTATACACATACCTCCCTGAACATTATAGTCTACAGGTTATGGGGACTATAATGTCTGTAAAGGAAAAAGAGATCTGTGGGCTGGAGAAATGTCTCAGTAGATAAACACATGCCACACAAGTGTGAGACCCTGTGTTTAGATCCCCAGAACTCATGTTCCTGATTATCTTATTAGCCTTAGTGATGCACATAGTAGGACTTCATAAATATTAGTTGACTAAAAATAAATAACTGAAAATGAATCAATGAAAGCATTCACTTAAAGGAATGTCAGTAAATTATTGTGTTACATTGCCAACCTCAGAATACTAGCTCAAGCATCAAATTTATCAATTCTAAAAGTGGACTCAATGTATTAGGCAAGTGTTTCTGTTACTATTTGATATTTGAGGACGTTTTTATTCTATCCCTCTGATCTCAAGATTCTTGTAGTCCAAAGTTTTCACCTTTTCCTTGATAAAGCAGGTATATATAACTCTTGGAATAGGTCAGAAAACCCGTGTGTAGAAAGGTGGTCCAGTTTTAATACAAAGGCTCCTAACATGTTTATTTTCTGCTTCTCAGCTTTACTAACTCAAACCAAGCTTCTGGGTTTAGCCCCACATACTCATAATGTCCTTGTTTCCATACAAGAATTAATCACATATCCCTTGCCTCTAAAAGCTTTCTGTTTAGTTTTTGTGGAAGAAATTCTCAGCTTAAAATATACTTTGTATGTTTTAACTGTATGGAATCTTAGCATTTGCTGTAGCTATGGTACACAGCTGGTCCCTGGAATTTCTTCCGTGAGTGCAAGTTACACCCAGTGCACATTAAATCCCGTATCTCATATCCATGCCCTGGTGACTACTTGTAGCATTTGTCCTTCTGTTACTATTTCACTCAGCACACTGTATGCATCCCAAGTCCATCTGTGCTGCTGTATATAAATGACAGGGCTTCTTTTGTCCTTTTTAAGCCTGAATAATGTTTTGTTTTATGTAAATACCACATTTCTTTACTCATTCAAAAACAAAATCACAGTGAGATATCATTGTACATATATAGGGTGATTATTGTTTTTCAAAGGGATAACACGTATTGGTGAGTTGTTGCAAAAGTTAAAAACAGAACACTATTTACAACAGATAATATATGGAAACAATCCATTACCAAACTATTCCTAGGAGGTGCACCATGGGTAAGACCAGTGGCGACCCTTTAATACAATGCTTCGTGTAGTGGTGACCCCGCCATTATTCTAATGCTACTTCATAACTATAATTTTCCTACTGTTATGAATCATAATGTAAATATCTGATAAATGACCCGAGAGGTCACAGCCCACAGGTTGAGAATCACTGGAATAGGCACCTATAAATGGAGAAACATACTTCACTTAAAGACAAGAACTCTTCTTGACTTAGATTTTCTTTTCCCCTTCTAAGCCCCCTCATATCATATCCTGTATCTCATATCCATGCCCTGGTGACTACTTGTAGCATTTGTCCTTCTGTTACTATTTCACTCAGCACACTGTATGCATCCCAAGTCCATCTGTGCTGCTGTATATAAATGTTTATGTTTGTTCACTAAATTTCACTTGTTTATAATCACAAGATTTTGCCTCCATCCTTCAAAATCAGATTCCCAAGCTACTATTTTCTCATTTTAATTAATCATTTTTGAATGTTCTTATTTATTGATGCCTTAAAATATAAACGTACCCTTGATCCTGCCCCTCTGCTCCCCCATTTATTCACTCCATCTCGGGCCACAGCAAATACAGGGAAGCAATGGACAGGAAATGTCAGATCTACTCAGATTGCTTGGTCAAATGGACCTTGAAGTAACCACACCCAAGAAAATTAATAATCTCCATCTTTTCTGAGTCTTGTGTTTAATGTTTAATGACCATTCTCAGGGTTTCTATGTAATACAGGATGGAGGAACAGAGAGAGAGAAAGGAAAGGAGAGAAAGAGGTAGAGAGAGAGAGAAAGGAAGGGCTCTCTGGAATAAAAAGTGAAACAAGCTATTTATTCAGTATTTGCAAACACCAGGCACTCTGGCACTCTCAACACCTGGCACTATCCCTGTTCTCCATTTTACCAATGAGGAAACTACAGAGGATCTTAGTTCTTTGCTCCAGTTCACCAATAAGGTAAACCTCGGACTTGAACCCTGAAGCTCAAATTCAGAGCTCATCTCCTTACTACCCAGAAAAAAATCCACAAACAAAAAACTACAAAGTTGGAGACAGAAAGTGAAAATTGTTAGTATAAGAAAAGTCCCAGGAAAAGGCAGGCATCTCACAAATTTCCACCCTTCCTAAGAGTACAGATCTTGTCTCCCTCTGATGTAAGTACAGCTTGAATATAATTCATTCAAAGAGCTTGGAGCACAAATAGTTCAGATTTCAAAGAATTCTAAGTTTTGAAACCTTCTTTTCACATAAACTGAAATCGCAGAGCGTTTGTGACCCCAGTGTTGAAAATGTTCCAACATCTAAGACTTCTGATGCATCAGTTTGGCACGTAAAATGTTGTAATCTGGGGTCAATAATGTTCAATCTGTGTTTAGTTTTATATATTATATGGATTGTTCTGTCACTCCAGACCAGCTACGGGTGTGAAGACACAGCATTTGGTGAAATTTATGACCTCCACTCTGTTCCAAATGTCCCACCCTCATCTTCTCATTCCTCTTGTCCAGTTTTATGTTAGAACAAGTCTCTCCCTAGAAGTCACAAAGAATTCTCCTCATGTATGAAAAGAGTTGCATTGTCTCTTCTGCCTTTTACTTTCTTACTTTTCAAAGATTGAATAAAACTGTCCCTTTTTATGGTTGATTAAAGGGGAAAATGTCAGAACTTTGCTTCCTGTGGCACTGAAAACAACTTGGCTGGTACAGCTGGGCAGATTGGGCTTTCGGAGTTCTTTCCTTGCTAAGATCTACTGCTGACTGACTGCTAGGGCTCCAGGTGCAGGATGAGACTAACCGGGCTTCTGCACAAGGGTAGCAAGGGTACATCAGGCAGATAGGCTGTCTTTCTGCTTAACACTTGGGTCTTTCAAGTCATCATAAGACTATGCAATATTAAATTTAGGACAAAATTTAAGCAAAAGAAGAAATCACAGATAAAGAAAACTGGTGTTTGTCCCCAAACCATCAATAAAAGGCTCCTAGACACAGGTAAGTACTAACATTCTCAGTTTCGTCTCTGTTACCAATTCAATGCTGGATCTGTGGAAGTAGTTCCCCAGTATGGCTCTTACCCAAAGTGTACAATGTCTTCAGTTTGATCCCTAGCTCCATAGGGGAAAACCAAGAAAAGATAGCTCTCCCAGTATTGGTGTCTCCCTCTCTCCATCCCTCCCTCCCTTCCTCTCTCTTCCCCCACCATAGTACTAAAGTCAATTAATTTGACAAAATTGTCCCAAACAATGTTTCATAGTATTTCAAGAGCCTCCGTTCCATACCTAACAGTGTCCAGTTTTTTCTGTTTAAAGGTCTTTAATAGAGATTATTTTTTTAAGTAGAGAGTATAAGCTCCATACTGGAAATAGCTTCAGAACTGTCTCTGCATATGCATTAACTGCCATTTTATGTTTATTAAAAGCATTAAAATTAAATAATACTCGTTCTATCTCAGGTAAAAATGACCAATCTAAACTCTAAGGATTGTTACAGTCCACACATAAAGGCAGAAGCATTCTCCATCATATTTGGGACTTTTCCTTGGTTCTTGTGTATGACTAATAAACCTTGTCTCTCTAGGTAGCATTTATGTCATATATTTCCAGTAGGTCAGGTGCTCCTGTAGCACAGAATTCCAACCTAGGGCCACCCTTAGCCTCACATAGTTCATCAAACTAACATTTTGCTTTTAGTAAAGCCCTGATGATACAGCTTTCTCTGGTGAGTTTTATTTAAACCCAATGTCTATATTGAGCAGAATTAAAGTCTGCTAAAGATCTCAGTGTTTCCTATGTTAATCACTTAGTTGATGATTTGTAGTTACATTCAAAGAATTACAACTGCCATTTGAGAGAATATATATCCCTTTGCCAACTTATGCTCAGCTGGTGCTGTGTGGGAAAATACTGTTTCAAGAATCAGGTGGCAGTTTCCAATGGTGACATTTACATTGTATTTTGCCAGATAGCTCCATTTTTCTTGCATAGGTCCTAGGAGAGGTAGTGATGTTTATTTTAAAACACCAAATGGTTTTATTGTGTCCTTGTGGTACAATTTATTAAGGTATAGTGTTATGTAATATGCTATAGATATTTAAAATATGCACTTGGGAGAGTTTGCCATACACAGAACCAATGAAACCATCACCACAGTAACAATAGCAAACATTTCCATCGGGTGATAGAAAATGCTCCCTTGGGCCCTTTTTCACTTTATCGCTTCTACTCTTACCCCAGGAGACATTGATTTGTTTTCATCAGCAGAGCTGAGTTTCCATTTTCTAGACTTATAAATAAAAGGAATTTTCACAAGCATTTCATTTTGGATGGGTAGGCTGCTTTCTTTTTCTCTGTAGAGAACTTAGGATTTGCCCACATTTTTTGCATAATATCTGTAGTTCTTTTCTTTTAAATATGGAGAAATCCATTGTTTATATATACTCTAAACACATTTTGTGTATTTTGCACCCATTGACAAACAACTGCTCTCAAGTAAGCAATATAGACACATACTGTTGTGTCTTTGAGTGGACATAGATAATTACCAAAGAGAAATAAGAGCCATGGATTAAATTCCTGAATAACATAGAGGGTGGGCATCACATTTTTACTGCTGAAGGAAATAGCCAGACTGTTTGAGTTTGTTATAACATTCTTATGTATTCATCAACAATGTTTTCATAGTTCAACCATTTTGACCAACACCAGGTATTGTGGGTCTTTTCTAATTTTTCTACTGTTGAGAACATGACACAGTTTGTTTTATTATTAATTTCCACTTTCATGATGTCATTGGTTTTGTTTAAGTTTAGATGAGTAGAGTTTTCATTCATTCACTTAATATTTATTGAGTTACATCTACACACCAGGAACTCCAAAGGTGCTCACTGTTAAAGGTGAAAGTGAGTTTCTAAGCATATATTCAATAAAGATAAGAAACAAGAGGAGTGTCTTAGCATTTTTATTGCTGTGAAAAGACACCATGGAGATACTTATAAAGAAAAACATTTAATTGATGCTGGATGACAATTTCAGAGGTTTAGTCCATTGTCATCATGGCAGGGAACATGGAAGGATGCAGGCAAGCATGGTGATAGAGATGGAGCTGAGAGCTCTGTATCTTGGTTTGCAGGCACCTGGAAGTAAACTGAGTCACTCTGAGTGTAGCTTGAGAATAGGAGACCACAAACTCCACCCCCACAAGTGACACACTTTCTCCAACAAGGCCACATGTCCTAATAGTGCCACTCCCTATGGGGACCACTTTCTTTTAAACCACAACAAAGAGGAAGCAGTTATTGTCTTTAAGTACTAACCAATGAGAACACTGAAAGGAGATGACATTTGAGCCAAACATTTTAAGAATGAATAGAACTCTAACACATATAGAGACCACAAATAAGGTAGTAATCCTTATGAAAAATTTATATTCACTTAGGAAAATGATTTACTTTTAAGTTGAGTGTGAACCTAGAAAATAAAGATAGGATATATTGTTACAGATGATTGGGGTCTTCTCATACCAATCCACAGATATTTCCAGAGGTGGAGTTTCCCCAGGCAGGAACACCTGTGTAAAAGATCTATCCATCACCCTTCTTCTAGTTCATAATCTTATACACAGTGATACTAAGAAAGTACTCCAAACAAATGTAGTAATTAACCAATAAGATAAATGACCACTTTGTTTTATTGGAAGGGATTCAAAGATAAGACAGTGTACACTTTCAAATAAGCTAGGCAGATGACTCATAAACCTGTGAGAAGCCATGACCTACAAAAGAAAAGCAGACTCTTGTCTCCTAAGCTTTCCAGAACTTACATCCAGAAAGAATTAATTATAGCCCCTGCTGCACTATGATAACAATTTAGGAATAAACTTTCATGACTAAACTTTTACTTAAGACTTCTTAGTGGATGAGAGTTAATGTGGTGAAGCTATAATTGTTCTTTGCTTCATTCATAACCCTTCTCATAAACAACTAAGTTTCCTCATATGATATCTAACAAATGCCCATTATAAGATTAGAAGCAACCTGAAAATACTCAAATATGTAAACATATGTACTAAAAGTGTTTTGTGTTGCGTGTCATGCACATTTGTGGTGTCCCATAGGAAAGAAATCAAGGCAGAGAAATTCATCAGGCCTGAATAGTTAGTGACATCAGAGATGGTGCTTCATGGGATGGAAGGAGTTATATAGCAAAAATGAGCTTTGAGAAATGGAGACAACAGAGGACAAATGGGTAAGTATTGAGTTTCAAGTGAAAAAAATACCAGCTGATATGGTTGGTGCTCAGGATCAATACTTTGGTTAATTTCCTTAAACAAATACACATCCAGTGTTGTAAAGAGCACTGGGAGATGAACTATGGAAATAATTTGTCAGAAAGAATCCATATTCATAGACTATGCCAGCCAGTCATCTGTTTACTGTAATTCTAATCACTAAAAGAAGACAAGACTCAGTGGGTGGATTTGGCCAAAACAGATCAGTACTCAGGACATATAAAAATAGACAGCATGGATCTATTGGCCCTTTTGTTTCAAACTCCTCTTGTTCCAAAGGATCAGAGCCATGGACACGAATGACCACTGCATATTCAGAGTGTGGTGTCACTGAGGAACCCAGGCTAAAGGCTCAGCTGCAGAAATGACTCAGGGCCACAGCAACGTAGGCTTTGCAGACAACATCTTTGTTCCTAATGTTCTGTTACTCTGATAAACTATCGTGAGCAAAATCAATGTTAGAATAATTTATTTGGGTTTATAGTCCCTTGGAGCTAGATGTCTTTAATGGCAAGGAAGGGATAGCAACAGGACAGGAAGCCGAGAGACACCTTCATCAACACTCTAGAAGCTGAGAGAGACAAACTGAAGTTCCAGAAAACTATAAATTGCCCAAGTATGTCCCCAGTGATGCACTTCATCCAGCAAGACTTCATTTCCTAAAAGTTCCATAACCTCAAATACCTGAACCTATGAGGGAAATTTCCCATTCAAACAGCAACAGCACCCTTAGTGAGCCTGCACATGCATCCTCCAGGTACATGGTGGGCTGCCTCCTTCAACGTCCTTGAAAATCAGACTAAGAAGTTCAGATTCTCTAATGTGTACAATATGGAGTTGCTGACAAGCTTTGAGGAGGAGAATAATTTGAAAAGGGGAGTATCTGGTAGATATATAGAGAATGGGATGAAAAGACTAGAGGCAGAGTAATTGGAAAGCTTGAGAAAGGGGTTTCCCTACAGAAGGAAGAAAAGCATGGAAACAGTGAACGTTCAGGAATGTGCTGGCAAGGAGCCAGGCTAACCCTGTTTGGTCACCACTTAGCATAACCCTGGGCCAGGAAGCAGGAGGAGGGGTTTCTTACCAGTACCAGCTTTCTGCTGGTCGTTACTGTTTAGGGCCACCAATGTGAGATAATCAATAAAGTTGAGACGTGGGAAAATGAAACATGAAAACTTAGGTTGGAAGAAGGAAGTCAAACTGGAAGGAAGAAGTTGTAGGAAAGAATTGCATTTATGAGTTAATGAGCAAAAGTCACAAGTTACCCCAAATAAGGAAAAAAAAAAAAGGTAAGAGCTGAGGAGACTTAGGCATCTGCCTTCCCTGAACATCCAGTGGTACCCAGTTCCTTCTCATGTACCTTCTCTCTCTGCCTGCTGTGACATCCTACCCATTGATGGATGCCATGCTCATTACAGTCTGAGACATCAGCAAGGTTAAACCACACTCATACCCCCACCACCACTTCAGTGTGTTAAGTTTCTTTTTTCCTGACCTAATTTTTTTTTATTCTTCCACTCTTGGCACTGTCTGACCAAGAAAACAAATGTTCTTGATTGCCTTTTGTTTAGTGGGGAATGTCTTTTAACAGTTTCATTTATGTCAGCCTGGGCTGTGGATCTGGGGACTGGCTTTTCCTATTCACACAGGAATTACAGGGCCATTCTCTGTCTTTCTCCAGCAGTCAGAAGCTGACAGGTGGAGCCCAGTACAGTGATTTGCTAGGAATTATTCTGTAGACAATGCGGACTCTAAGAGCAACTTACCGTCGATTTTCACGTTGTCATTATTTTTTTACTTACTATTTTATCTTGTAAAATCTGGCAATAGGAATTTAAGGTGGAAGATTAAACAGTATTTGTCATAATAGACACAGATGGGGAGACATTTTCCATTCTTTGCTCTGCCTGCAGGAACTTGTGTAGCTGCAAGGCTTTGGATCTTGCAACATGGAGGGAACTAAAAACAAAGTATTTATTTAATTTTCTTCTTTAACTATTTCAAGACTGTCTTCTTGAACATCGGTGGAGCTTATTTTCAGGTAACCTTGATATTTCAGACAGAAAAATGGCATACCAGGAACTCTGTCAATCAGAATATAGCAGAAGAAGACAAAAGGTATGTATCTTGTTTCTTACTATTTCATGTGGCTAATTAAGAAATATCTACAGAAGCTCAAGCAAGACAAAAGTCTCAGAATGGAGGAGGGGAAGTAGGTACAAAGTTATCCCTAGTTGAGGAGCAATTGGCATTTGAGTGCTGCTGGCAAACAGAGAACCAGTTTTCTTCAATAGTGTGGCACCTGGTATATCTACCACATTCCAGGGCAGGCCCCAAGCCCAAGTCAGCCAGACTTGGTTCCTTTTGCAGGGAGAGTAGGAGACAGACCAATACACACACACACACACACACACACACACACAGAGAGAGAGAGAGAGAGAGAGAGAGAGAGAGACAGACAGACAGACAGACAGACAGACAGACAGACAGAGACACACAGAGAGACAGACAGAGACACACAGAGAGAAGGGGTAAAAACAGACAGAGAACATGAAGATGGTCAAGTATAAAAATGGGGGCCAATGTGGAAGGAAGGAGATGGATGAGGGGATGAATATGATCAAAACAAATTGTATGAAAGTTTCAAAGAGTAAATTTTTTTGTTTATTTAAAAGTTTTTTTTTTTTTTGAGCCGGGTGTTGGTGGCACAGGCCTTTAATACCAGCACTAGGGAGGCAGAGGCAAGTGGATCTCTGTGAGTTCAAGACCAGTCTGGTATATAAGAGCTAGTTCCAGGACAGCCTCCAAAGCCACAGAGAAACCCTGTCTCAAAAAAAAAAAAAAAACCAAAAAAACAAAACAAAAAGAGTGTTTTTTTTTTTTTAAATTTTATATACCAACTACAATTCCCCCTCCCTCTTCTCCTCCTCTCTTCCCCACCTTACCCCCACCCAATCCCTCATCCACTCCTCGGTAAGGTAAGCCCCCCCCCAATGGGGAGTCAACAAAGTCTGGCATATCAAGTTGAGGCAGGACCAAGCCTCTGCCCTCTGAATTTAGACTGAGCAAGATATCCCTCCATATGGAATGGGCTCCAAAAAGTCAGTTCATGTACCAGGGATAAATCATGGTCCCACTGCTAGTGGCGGCACAGACTGCCCAAGCCACAGAACTGTCACCCATCTAGTTCAGTGATATGCAGGTTCCCCAGATATCAGTCCAGATTCAGACTGAATCTGAGCTCCTGCTAGCTTGGGTCAGCTGACTTTGTGGGTTTCCCCATCATGATCTTGACCCCTTTGCTCATGAAATCCCTCCTCCCTCTCTTCAATTGCACTCCAGTGCTTAGCTGTGGATCTCTGCTTCTGCTGCCATCAGTTACTAGATGAAGGTTCTACGATGAAAATTAGGGTGGTCATTGATCTGATTATAGGGGGAGGCCAGTTCACACACCCTCTCCACTGTTGTTAGAAGTCTTAGCTGGGGTCATCCTGTGGATTCCTGGGAGTTTCCCTAGCACCAGATTTCTCCCTAACCCCATAATGCCTCCCCCTATCAAGACATCTCTTTCCTTGCTCTCCCTCTCTGTCCATCCCCCAACTCAACCATCCTGCTCCCTTGTGTTTTCATTCCCCCCTCCCTTTTATCCCTCCATCCCCTCCATTCTTCCCTCCCAATTTACTCAGGAAATCATATCTAGTTCCCCTTCCCAGAGGTATCCATGCATGTCTCTCTTAGGGTCCTTCTTGTTACCTGGCTTCTCAAGGATTATGGACTGTAGCCTGGTTATCCTTTGCTCTATGTCTAATGTCCACTTGTGAGTGAGTATATACGTGTTTGTCTTTCCATGTCTGAGAAACTTCTGTAAGGCAAAGGACACAGTCAACAAGACTAAATGGCAGCCCACAGAATGGGAAAAGATAGTCACTAACCCCACATCTGACAGATGGATGATTTCCAAAATATACAATGATCTCAAGAAGCCAGGCATCAAAATCCCAAATAATCCAATTTAAAAATGGGGATCAGATATAAACAGAATTCTTGACAGAAGAGACTCAATGGTGCCAGGCATTGGTGGTGCACGCCTTTAATCCCAGCCTAATAGCTTTGTCCAATCCAAGCAGCCAGACCTAAATACATAAACATATAAGCAGCAATAAATTGTCTCAGTAGATTGAATATACATATACATACATATGTGTGTATAAAACATACACATATATTGATGGTGGATGTCCTTCTGTATATATGTTTCTCTTATTGGTTGATGAATAAAATACTGTTTGGTGAATAGAGTCAGGAAGATAGGCCAGGGCAAGGAGACAAGGAGAATTCTAGGAAAGGTAGGCAGGGGAGCCTGCCAAAAATGTCACCATGTAGTCGACAAAGGAGAAACAGGTCCGAGCCCTTCTCTGGTAAGCCAAGACCACATGGAAATACTTAGATTTAGAGAAATGGGTTAATAATTAAGGCAAAGCTAGCCAATAAAAGTCCTAGCCATAAGCAAATAGTTTAGTCATTATTATAGCATCTCTGAGTGTTTATTTGGGGTGGAAGTGGTGGTAGGACTTGGTGGAACAAGAGAAACCTTAAACAACAATATATGTTATGAATTTGAGCAGATACAAGCAGTGTTGGAGTGGGAGAAAGAAGGTGGAAATGATATAAATAGTCTGGTATGAAATTATCAAAAACTAAAAAATTTAAACTAAAAGAAAAAGAAAATCAATATAAGTAGTACTGAATGATAAGTCTGAATATCTGTATTTTAATCTTAGCACAGAACTAGGGAAATGGATGAGTCAGGAAAGTGCCAGCCCCCTAGAATTTAGATTCCTAGAATTCACATAAAAGATAAAAACAGTGTTTTACAAATGGTTCTGTTCATAAAAAATACTGATTATACAAGCATGGTGACCTAAACTGGATCCTCAGAATCCACATCAAAAGGCCAGGCACAGTGACATACGCTTGTAACCCTATTTCTAGAGGGGCAATGACAGGAGGATCTCTGGGATTTGCTAGCCAGCGACTCTGGCCAAATCATTGAGCTCAAGTTCAGTGAAAGACTCTTGTCTCAAAAAAAATAGATACGAATTGAGGAAGACAGCCTTGTTTGACATCATGCCTCCACATACAGGCACACATACATATGTGCACACAAGAGACACACATATGAACATGCGTACACACACTCATCATCACAGATGTTATCTCTTGACAATTCAGCTCATCTCTATGACCTTTGGCTTCTCTCTAGCTTTAGAAAGAAGAAACACTTTCCCTGTCTGCTTCACCATACACTAAAGCACCAGAACAGAGGCACGAAGTGCTTTGGAATATTCAGAGTTTCTGCAAAGCATGAGCCATCAGTAGCAGTCTTGAAAATATTATTTTATCAAAGGTGAGAGTTTATTTCAATAAGCAGACCTATGAAGGCTTATCTGGTGCATGGTTGTAATCGTTAATACCTGTCTATCAAAGGACAAGAGTTGTGGTGGTTTGAATAGAAATGACCCTCAGAGAATACCTGTATTTGAATACTTGATGCACAGGGAGTGGTACCATTGGGAGGTATGGCTTTGCTGGAGTAGGTAGGGCCTTGTTGGAGGAAGGGTATCACTAGGGGTGGCCTTTGAGGTCTCAGAAGCTCAATTCAGTTCACTTGCTGCTGCCTGCAGATCTAGATTCAGGGTTAGTGTTGGGGTTAGGGTTAGATCTAGATATAGAACTCTCAGCTCCTTCTCCAGAACCATGTCTGCCTCCACACTGTGTTGCTTCCTGCCATGATGATAATGGACTAAATCTCTAAACTGTAACTCAGCCCCAGTTAAATGTTTTTCTTTGAAAGAGTTTCTGTGGTCAAGGTGTCTCTTCACAACAATAAAATCCTAACTAAGATAAGAATGAAAAATTAAATTCTGTGCAGGAAATTCTAAAGACTTCAATTTTCATATTGGTGAAGTAAGGATCACCAAAATCAACTTTAATTGTTTCTGTTTTCTTTTTGAGCCTTTGATTTCCAGGAACTCAAAAAGTGAAGATGCCTGTTAATTGTCCCCACCCCCTTCCCCCACTCCCCCAAAACTTAATTTAGGCATAGTTAATATTCCTGAAATAAAATAAAAAGATGTATAAAGAGTATATGGAGTCAAGAAGAAAAGGAAGGAAGAAGGAGGGAGGAAGGGAGGGGAGGGGGAGGGAGGGAGGGGAGGGTGAAGGGAGGGAAGGAAGGGAGGGAAGAAAGAAAAAAGAAGCCACTGTTGACTAACTCCAGTACTAACTTCACTTTTTGTAAGGAGTAGTTAGAAAATTACTTGACGGAAATATAGAAGAAATGCTAGTAAACATATAAATATATGAAAATATAAATAATGAATATATAAATAATGTTGTAGATATTAAGTTGGGAGGAATCAATGGCTGCCCTTGGATACACATGAAAAGAACATTGTATTTTCCCTATTAATGTATTCTGAGTTGTGTTCATCATGATTTTGAACATGATTGACAAATGTGTACCTAGATACAGAAATTCATATTCACAAATATCTAGATATCCAAACTGCTGTAATAATAACCATTTGTTAGAAGACAGAGGCAGGTATGTGTTTTTTTCCTGCCCACCTATATTGTTTTATATTGGAGTCACCAATATGTAAAGATTGGCTTTAATTTGTGTAGTGTGTAGGGAAAATAAGAAAGAGTTGAAGAAAAACATTAGTATTCTTGATCCATGCTTCCAGTTTCACATGTCATTCCCCAATTGAAGGAATAAGATCACATGGGTATCACAAAGTATTCGAACCTGATTTTGGAGTGCAGCACATGTGTTCACAATCTCCACTGTGATGACCTCCTGCCATGTGCACAGGTCAAGGTGATCAAATGATACTCTCTCTCTAAATATGTTCAGTTTGTTACATGTGCATCCATAAGCCTATTAGAGTATTGTTACAATTTTTAACTGAAAACATTAATGTATATAAGGGATAGTGGAGGAAGACCATTGTGAGGCTTGCTTTGCTGGCAACTCACTAAGACATCTTTGCCATTTTAACAATATACAGACTTCCTTTCTACTGATGTTTTGTTTACTAAACCCTGTTTTCTTTTCTGTTTATACCATAGTCTAACAAGTTATCACAATCACATGTCTCTCATTTGACATGGACTGTTCTATGAATTTTCTTCTACTGTTACATACCAAATGACCACACTTTGTGTGACTTACAACAATGCATTGTTGCTTGCTTTCATTTCTAAGGGTTAAAGTTTTGGGTGTGGCCCGAGTTCTCAGCCCCACAGCATGCCAAACTGCAGCAAATGGGTGGGTTCTGGGCAGCCTCACCTGAGCCAAGAGTCTCCTCAGTGTATTCTGTTGATAGAAAGAATGCAGCTCCTTGTAGTCATACGACTCAAGTCCCGTTTATTCTTGGCTATCAAGCCCTCACCATATGTCCCCTTTGAGGATACCTGACCACATGGTCTTTTCTTTGAAGTCAGCAGGAAAATAGCTATTGCTCTTGCTTCTTCCTTTTAAGGACTTCCCTAGTAACACCAGCCTGCCTGGCGGGTGGGGGTGGGGATGACTCACTCTTGAGGAACTCAATGTCAACTAAATAGGAACCATAATACCTATTAAGTTTATTTGCAGAGTGAGGGGATAGCTTCCTTAGCAAAGCACTTGCTCCACCTGAGCACAAGAACCTGTGTCCAGATCCTCAGCATCCATGGAAAAATCCACCATTGTTGGACATGTCTGTGACCCTGGTGCTGGCAACTCAGAGGAATGAGACAGGCAGATCCCTCTGGTTTTCTGGCCAACCAGTCTAGTTGTCAGTGAGTCCTGGGCTCAGAGAGAGGTCCTGTTTCACAGAGTCAGGGGAGAGTGATAGAGGAATACACTGGGTGTCAACCTCTGGTCTCCCTGTGCATATATACACATGTGCACACACATAAACATGTACTACACATGGCCACACACAGACACACACACAGACACACACACAGACACACACACAGACACACACACACACACACACACACACACACACACACACACAGATCCCCTCCCCAAACACACACACAATCCGTTCTGCTATAGAATGGGACACAATTGTGGGAGGGATATCCCTCTGTGTTCAAGCATGGATCACAAAGGCATGTGCTCCATGGGTGGAAACTGGGCTTAACATCTTAGGATTCTACCTAGATCATATGTAACTGAAACAAAATTTTACTCTAACTGATACAAACTTTTTCTTTTGTTTTCCTGTCTAGGATGTCGGTCTTAAACATCAATTTTACCTTTATTGTTGTCACTTTTGACAGCATGGGAGGAGAAAGAACCCTTAACAGACTCAAGGGATATATTGAATTGGGTCTTGGAAGTTGATGAGCCTGTTCTGTTTCTATCTATGGTACTTCTGAATTGCTAGCATGGGAATCCTGGGTATATATATACATACCAATGAGAACCAGAATTGAGCATTAGCACTGAACTAGTAGTGGAGTGAAGGGCCAAGTTTGGTTGAGAATTAGTGACTCTGCTTTGCTAGAAAGGCTTACCAAGAACACCTTGCATCCCTCAGAATGACTCCACAGTGCATCAACATTCAAGGAGACTCTGCATATGGCCCTATCATAGCACTGATATGTGTGTCAGCACAGCCAGACACACACCTGACTGGCCATTGTACATAGGCTTTCAGAGCCAGCACTAAGACATGGAGGGGGTGGCGAGCATAGGTAATAAGAAAGGAATGAAATACCTAAGTCTTTTACAAAACAAAACATAAAAAAGGCAAGACCTTGGGGTGTGTGTGTGTGAATGTCAATTGGCTGAGTAAAATGAGGTTTAGATGAGGAGTTAGCTTAGGAATTCAGCTAATCAGAACAAAAGCCTGGGCATAGTCACCCAAAAAAGGCTGGGTTATATTACAGCAGCAAAAACAACAAATCTGCAAATCTTCTGCAGCAAAACTTAATTTTTTCTCATCTGTTCATGTGGTCACAGTCATCTGTTATGATTTGAGTAGGAAATGTGTCCCCACCCCACACACATTCTATGTGCTTGTTCCCCAGATGGTGGCATTGTTTTGTGCAGCTGAGGAACTTTTAGAGAGTGGGGCCTCATGGGTAGAAGGAGGGCACTAGGAGCAAAGGCTTTGAGTTTTGTTTGTTTGGTATTTGTGTTGTTGGAGCTGGAAGTCAAGGCCTGTGCATGCTAGGCAAGCCTTGGTCTAACATCCCATCTCTGAGGGATGGGCCTTTGAAGGCCATACCCACTGGTTTCCCATCATGCTCTCTGCTCCCTGTCTGCCACATTGTTACCAGTCTTCAGTCTTCACTGTTCATTATACACTCCCACTGCCACCAGCAGAGCTGTCAATCAGACCTTCCCCAGTATGAGGGACTGAGACTCTCAGAAACCAGGAGCCAAAAAATCAGTCTTGCCTTTTTTCCCTTGAGCTGTTTCTGTCACATGTTTTGAATGCAGTAAAACAAAAGCAACAACCACACAACCTTTTTAAAGCAGTCATCCTCCATGATGCCAGTCAGTAATTTAGGTTGACAGAGGCTCCTGTCGCCTACAGCTGACCCACCTGAGGTAAATATGCTCCTTGTGGATGACAGTCACCTTCAGAGTGATGAAGATCAGTTTGTGCCATATGGTTATCCATAGTAAGTTACACAGCCATCTGTGGAATTAAGGGCATCATATATCCCTGTAAATCTCAGTTTCCTTAGTTAAGGTGGCTAATAGTACCACACGATGCTTTCTTATAAGGATTTAGGTAGTAAAGACACTTTATATATGTTCTGTACATGGTAGACATTAGGTAACAGGTGGCCACTATTACTAAGGCACAAAACTTGGAACCAAATAATTATCCAGAGTCACACTGTGATCCAAGGCTGTGGGCGGCTATGGTCATTTTTAGGCCCCTGTTCATTCTAGCATTTCACTGTTCCTTGGGTTGCTAGCCAATGCATGAGTTTCATAGCCACATTGTTTCTTTTTCCATTGGATTTGCCATCCTCGAACCTCTTAGGTCTCACTTAAGATGACAACTCGGCAAACCCCTCCCAGTTCCCACAGGGAGGGTTACTGCTTGTCTCCTCAGTTAGTGGCGTTAAAATAAAATAAAAATAATAATAAAACAGCTACACTTACACCGCTTACCAAATCCCTATTGCACTGCACTGGGGACGTGACCCAGACTGGTTTACAAATACATATTGACCCTCCTCTGTGACAAGCACTGCCCTACTTGGTAGAGATGTAATAGTGAACAGAATGACACACTTGTCATTGTGGAAGCTCCATTCCAGGGTAATTTGCACCAGGGTAAATGGGACTAGGATGGTTAGTCAAGTAAAACTCCTTGCCTATAGTTTCATGACTGGAAACCATTAATCTTGGACATCAGACCCATTAATCCCAGGGTGTTCTCTAATTACTGTTGGGTGACATTTCCAGTGGGTTCCACAAACCCTTTGGGGAAAAATCTCACTAGCAGAAGAAAGCAGATACATCACTGTGAAGTAATCACGCTCTTTTCTAAAGTCTTTCTGATGAGTTTTTTAGGGGCAGGACCAATGTACGACACAGAACTTAATAAAATTGAGGACCATCTGTGATGAAAGCCCTCATGATGGTCCAGAGTGTAGGAACTGAGCCTGCAAGTTGGTTTTGAGTCCATTACAGAGAGGGGATGAGTTAGGGAGGTATCAGCAAGTGGAGGTAAGCTACAGTAAACAGCAAAAGAGGTTGTCACCTGGCAGGATATCTTATGCCAAGTTGTAAAGCAATCAAAAAAAAATCTGTGAATCTTTTTTCTTTTATTTTTATGCTCGCATCTTACAGCCCCCTCTTCTTAGGCAGGCTGAGCTACTCACATGGAAAATATCAAGAGGGACAAAGGGATCATGGAGAGAAGGAAAGATAATAAGAAGTGAGGAAGTTTAAGCAGCCAAGATTCTGTAGAAGGAAGGAGAAAGAAGGCCCTGTGACAAGCTGATGTCAGCACACATGGGAAGCCTTTCCTTGAGGCTGTGTGAATCAGTAAGAAACTGATTCAAAAGATAAAACAGAGGTCCATAGAGGAGTGTTCTGGTGTATTTCTCTGGCCTCTGAATGGGAGAACAGTACGCATGCACGCACACAGACACAGAAACACAGAGAGACAGACAGACACACCCATGATCAGTGAATGAAATAAACTAATGTTTTAATCTTTTTCCTTTTGCTTTTCAGTTCTAGAATATGAATCCAGGACCCTGTGCATAGCAAACAACCACCCAGCACTGAGTACATTCCCAGCACTCAAGGTTTTATGTTGTTACAAGTAGTAAATAGTGCCCAGGCTTCTATCTTGCTTAGACTTCTGTATGTATAAGGTAGAGACACATGACCTGGTTGGCCCTGAGCTTCCACTGGGTACCTAGATGTCAGAGCCAGGTTTTTATGACTTTCTTTAATTACTTGTCAACACAAGTAATTAGCTTGAGCTCCAGTGATTCCCAACAATAGGAGAAAGCTCCTTGCAAATACCAGAATGGGAGGAGTGAACTCAGCTCAAACTCAAAGCTTAGTGCCTGCCAGATGTAATCCTTTCTCTTCAGTGACAGAGCTAATGAGTGGATTGCAGGATTTTGCACTTCACCTCTGATGTTTTAAACACCTCAGATAATAATAGAAATACATTTATACAGTGCTTTATGGGGGTGGCTCATTTAATCCTCACATCAGTGCGAGAATGAATTATTAGCCATGCTTTACAGCTGTAGAAACAGACGCTTGAGGAGATCAAATGACTGGCCTGAAATCACACAGCTGGTATCTGAGACAGTCTAACTTTACCCGGGCGCTTACTTTACCAATGGCTGATAGGCTGAAACAAAAGCCTGCATTTTACACCGAGTGGGATTCGGTATCAATACAGGCAAAGGGAATCAAATCCAGGGAGAGGCTGCCTCCAACCCATGCCTAAATAGACTGAGGTGCCCTCCCCAACCTACACACAACATACCTCAAGTCAGACCTAGTTACCAAATGCCTGAACCATGAGATTCAAATTTTCTTCACCCAGATATGTAATTTAGCTTAATAACTTAAAATTTAGACTATCTACAGTTTCATTTTATAACTAATAAACACTCAAATTAGAAGATAAAACCCAGGGGTAGGCTTTTATGCATTGGGCAGTTCATAAAAGTATAGTTTTGCAAGCAGCAAGCTGGAGTCATACTCCAGAAGTATCCAGCTATGCTTACACACAAAACCTGTGGCTTAGATTCTAATGTCACCATCTAGATAAGTTGAAAAAGGTATGTTCCAAAGGCCAGCCTGTCTTTTTCAATTATCTTTATACAATTAGCAAAGTAATGGTCACAGTAATGACAGAGGAGAATTAGTTCTCTTAAACTAATTTTGATCAATAGAGTCAAAGTCATCTCAACAGTTCATTTCCAGCGACTTGGTGTCTTTTTCCCTGTCCTTTCCTGACTGTAAATCACAATGATTTGAAAGACATAGATTAGGAGCTGAATGTAAGATGGAGATACTTTTCTCCATCCCTGCCCACTCTATCCTGTTAAGGTGAAACACAAATGCTCCCATTAGTAATTGAGTGAATTGAGGTTGTCATGCAGATCAATGTAATACGGTTTCACACCTTGTCCATTTTGAGCTACTAAGTGGGAACTCCCAAGAAGCAACTCCATGGAAGGGGAATGCAGGTGCTTTGATGCTGTGCCAAAGACTGCATTTTTAAAAAATGGGGTTTGCATGGCAAATCCAGGAAGCAGACTCTCTTGCCATCATTTAAAAAAAAAAATCTAGTATGTAGCATAACAAAAGCAATGCATACTTGAGCCAGATTCAGCTCATGTTCTCCAGTGGCATCTTCAATCACAAACTTAGTCAGGCATACACCCTACTCTGAAAGGATCTAAGGAGTTTACTAACCACAGTTAGATTGTCTTTCCAACTTCTTCTGTGGCTGCAGCTTTAGAAGCCTGCAATTCATAGCTACATTACAAGTTTCTTCTCTTCTGCAATAATTCTTCTAAAATCCTTCTTAAACTTGTTGAATTACGTCTAGGTGAGATCTGCTTAAGGATAAAGAGAAACACCATCTGATTTTAAATACTTCTCCCCCGGTGAAAAGAAGTGTTTATAAAGGTCTCAGTAAGAAGGTTGGGAGCAATAAAAGGAAGGGACACTGAAACTGACAAGGCTGGTGAACCTAAAATTAGTCTCTCAGGATTGGTTACAAACTCTGATGGGATGGCATGTGCTGGAATACTGCTTGAAAGCACAGTGTTTGTGTCCTGGGCTTCTTCTTTTGAGCCACCAACCAGCACCCAAATCATGACATTGAGACTTCCTATTTATTATGAATGTCTGGCCTTAGCTTAGGCTTGTTTCTTGCTGCCTCTTGTAATTTAACCTGTTTCTCTTCATCTACATTTTACCTTGGGACTTTCGACCTGTTCTTTCTGTAAGTCCAACTTCTTCCTATTTCTTCTCTGTCTTTCTGGTGGGCAGCTGGCTGGCTTGCTGGCTGGCACCAGGCATCTCTTTCCCTTTCTGCCTAGTTCTCCTAAGTTGTTTGTTTGTTTGTTTGTTTGTTTGTTTGTTGTTTTATTTCTCCTATTATTCGCTCTCCCTGCCAGCCCCACCTAGCCCTCTCCTGCTTAGCTATTGGCCATTCAGCTTTTTATTAGAGCAATCAGGTGCCTTAGACAGGCAAGGTAAAACAGCAACACATCTTTTCATAATTAAACAGATGCAGCATAAACAAATATAACACGCATTTACACAGTTAAAGTCACATTCCACAACATAAACAAATGTAACACATCTTTATATAGTTAAATATGCCACAATTTATGTGTGGCAAATCAGATGCTACCTTTATGCATTTTTAACTCTGAAGTCTATACTGACCCTCCATGGACATTTTTCATCTTTACTGGAAAAATTCCACAAACTTGCCACCAGATGAGTTCAGAATCATCTGCATTATGTGAAGAATGAGAATCTGTTCTGCTCAAAGTCAACTTTGAAAAAAAATGTGTGAACAGCTCAACTATAATTAAGAGTACAGAGATAGATCTGTACTTCTGACAAATTGCTTCTCAATAAAGACTCCACAAGTATTTAGTGAAGTAAACTAATAGCTTCAATAAATAGCCCTAGGGCAACTGGGCAACAGAAGAAAATGAAGCTGGAAGTCTATTTCACAAAATATGTAAAATTAACTCAAATGGATAAACTAACTTAATATCAACCCTGATTTTTAAAAAGCCATTGGAATGAATCCTCACAGCCTTGAATGTGGCAATAATTTCTTTGTTATGATACCCAAACACACACAAATAAAAATAATAAATTTCATTTAATTAAAAATTTAAACTTTTGTGTATGAAAGGGAGTCATTAAGAAAATGCAAAAGGCAGGGCATTGGTGGCACATGCCTTTAATCCCAACACCCCGGAGGCAGAGGCAGGTGGATCTCTGTGAGTTCAAGGCCAGCCTGGTCTACATAGCAAGTGCCAGGATAGGCTCCAAAGCTACACAAAGACACCCTGTCTTGATAAACCAAAAAAAGAAAAAAAGGAAAAAAGACAATGCCAAGACAACCCTACAGAGTGGTAAAATATTTTTGCAAATCATTTCCCTGACAAATGGAATAGTATCCCAAATATCTAAAGAACTCTCATAATTCAGGAATAAAAGACAAGTCAGTTAGAAACTTGGAAAAGATTTAAAAGGTATCTTTCCCGAGAAAGTAGACAAGTAGCCACCAAAAACATCTCAGAAGATATTTAAACTCATTCATCATTTGGAAAATAAAAATCTAAAACACAGGAAGATACTACTTCATGCCTATTAGGATGAATAGCATTAAAAAATGAAAACTATCAAGCATTGATTAGAATACATGATCTTGAAGTCTCGAGTTTTGTTTGCGGGGCTTTTAAAAAGTGCATCCGTTGTGGGACACAATCATACTATTTCATAAAAATTATAGAATATGCCCACTGGTACAATAGTGGCACAAATATCAAAACAAAAACTTTCTGTTTGGACTTAAAGTCCTCTCTACAAAAGGGAACTCATGGCTGGTACCATTAACTAGGCTAAATTCCAATGGGCAGTTAGGTCATAGGCTCTGTGAGACAGCATAATTCTATTATTCTGCTAAATGGACATAGTAATAACTGACCACCAAGTTCTTATCTTTACACCAAAAAATTGGTGCATTTTCAACCTTCATGAGAGAAGCTCCTTTTTGCAGCACACGATGATTCATACAGAGGCCTAAAACTTGTCAATGTGCAGAGAATATGAGGCTCTAAATAAGATTGTCTTTATCACATCTCCTCCTCCCAAGGCTCAGGGATCATCAGAAAAAAGGATGGAAACACTATAAAAGCCAGAAATAGTGGCTGTCTTCAGTGAAACATGACAGGCCCATTGCCCATATGATCTTGCAGCAGCTTTGACTAAATGCACAACACATGAACAAGATCAAACCAGACAGAATCCCAGGATGTGGGGGGGGGGCTCATGAAATCCCACCCCTTGTTGAGGAGTTATTGGCAATTAATGGCTGCTAGGGGCGGAAAATTAGGAGAATTGCTTTCCTAAGGGATGTGGCCCCTGAGAAGTCACCCATGCTCCAGTAAATGACCTATTACCATGCACGTACTAGTCATACTAAGTAGACTCAGTTGTTTTATTTTTTCTTTCAGTAAAAGCACATGAAGAGAGAACACCACCACCAAATGGTCAGAAATATTCTTACACAAGTCAGCAAAACTTTATCTTTGAAAGTTTTGACATATTTGAAGATTCTGTAGTTATTAATAAGCCAGGAAAGAATCATGGCCAAAAGCCACTGGCACTTTCACCAATCAGGCTTCAGACAGTTGTCACTGAGGTTTCAGAGAAAAAGATATGAGTTCCTCGTGTTTTTATCATGTCTCCCCGAAGTGTGTTTAAAGGGCCCTCCCCTCCATATAACAAGACACTCTACCTGATGAGTTTTAGTCTAGGCTCTCAACACCCTCAGAAGGAAGGCTCAGGATCAACCTGAGGGGGCCTTCACACTGTATGTATCATCCTACTCCTTACTCTTTGTTAAAGGACCTGCTTGATTTTTAACTATATGTCTATGTGTATGTCTATGTGACTACATGCGCACATGAGGACAAATACCTACATAGGCCAGAAGAGGGATGACATGAGATCCCTGGAGATGGAGTTATAGGCAGTGGTTATTCACTCAACATGAATTTTGGGAACTAAACTCATGTCCTTTCTAAGAATAGTACACACTCTTACCACTAAGCCACCTCTTCAGCTCTCTATTCCCTATTCTTTCTATTCTCGTTTTATTTCTTTATTTCTTGATATTCTACATAGCCATGACTCCTCACAATAGAACCCTGAATGTTGAGATACCAGGGCCTGGCAACCCTGGGCTTTGATGTGAAGTTTTTCCACAGAAAGCAATCCACATGGAAGCTAATATTTAGCTTTTGGCATTTCCGAATCTGGCAAGGTGAGTTCAGTCTGACAGGAGGAAACACAACCAAAGGCTCTAGTAGTCTGAAGGTTTAATAGTCCAGGCAATTGGGAAATGTGAGCTTCTGGAGGCTCATTAGAGTCATCAGAGGAGTCCACATTCCAGCATGTTCAGGTCTCACTTTGCCGTTCTTCACCCTTGGCCTGGGGAATATGCTGTGATGATTTCAAGAAAAGCCTCAAATTCCACTCTTGATGAAAGTGGCAATATTCATTTTGAATTATATTTGCAAAAGGCTGGCAGGGAAATAGAAGAGGGTGGAAAAGGTGAAGTGAAGTGGTGATGTCATTCAGAGTGGAGGGATTTTTGCATAATAGAATTTTCTCTTTGTAGGGTATTATGGAGAGTGACATTTCAAAAGAGCACACAGCTCCAGCAGAAGTCCATCAAAAGAGGTGGAGTTAGACCTAGGAATGTGATGGACAAAACTAATAATCAAAGAGCAAAGCCAAACAATTCCTACAGCGACATCTCTGTGTTGTCTTCGAGTCCTACGGGCAGAGCAGGAGTCCAAGTCTAATGGTCAAAATTGTATTAGCAGATAAATATCTGGAAAAATTATATATACATGTAGCACGAATAATAAAAACCCAGAGACAGATATTGGGGTTCAAGCTGAAGACGAGAGAAGCAAAGCCAGCCACTAGAGAGTTCTCACCTCTACCAATGCTCAGACTTATAGGGGCGATCCACAGAACCACAGTCTGCTCCTGACTGCACCGCTGCTCAGACTCACTGAGACTGCAATGAGCTCCTGTCCCCTCCTGCCTTATATTCCTCTCTCCACCCAGCCATTTCACTCCTGTCTCCACTTCCCTAGTACTGGGATTAAAGGTGTGAGCCCTGTTTTACTTTTTGACTGATTCACTCTCATGTAGCCCAGGGTGACCTTGAACTCACAGAGATCCATCTGCCTCTGTCTCCTGAGTACTGGGATTAAAGGTGTGTACCACCACTGCCTGGCCTCTATGGCTATGGCTAGCTTTGCACTCTGATCTCCAGGCAAGCTCTATTAGATCATAAACAAATTATCACCACATATACATGTGAAAATGCATATGCGCATGTGTGTGTGTGTGTGTGTGTGTGTGTGTATTTCAAGTCTAGTTCATACAGGTGAGTGGAGATACTTTGGTTACAAAGGGCAATGTGGACCAGAGTCCACCACAGTTGGCCTCTTTCTTCCACTTATACCCTGAACATCTCTGAAATCCTGAAGGCATGTGGAATATATTTTACTAAACCATTCTAGAGCCACATTCTTAATTTTCCAAGTGAGAAACAGAGACACAGAAAGATTAAACTCATGTGTAGACCTCTCCGCTATTCTGTACTAAGATAAGGTGCCAGTCTGTCAGCCCTGACCCTTACTTCCATGGCATTTATTTCCTGTCATAGTTTAAAGCCCCCAGCATAACCAAATAGATAAAACAAATACTGGCTATGCAAACTAGTTACTTGGGGTCAAGTCCCAACACCACCATTAACTAGTGTGATACTGAAAACCAGTGCCCCTCTCTCAGCTATAGAGTCCTCATTGGCAGTCCAGAGGGCTTAATGTGAATTCACATTGGATGACCACATCATCAGAGCCATTACTTCTGAGTCTCTTTCTACTTAGAAGAACAAGACTTCTGTTCTCTTATTCTTTCACTTTTCTCCTCACTTCCCACTCTAAGTTGTGATTTTTTAAAATTTTTTATGGCCACACAATTGTGGTTCTGACTTGTTATATTAGTTAGCATAAGACACACTGGTTGCTATAATAAATACACTCCAATACTTTAGAGGCTTGATAAAATGCATCTAGCAAACTTACAGTCTGTCTGGGTTTCTACTCAGCACCACCATCCCTGGACATCATGCATTCTTCTACTGGATTGCTATAAGCTACGCAGTGGTATCCAAGGCTTTGGACTATATTCCAACACCACTTACATGTTCTAGAGAGACACAATGGGGCTGAATAGTAAAGCTCCAATAGAAATTACATTATGGCCAGAGAGATGCAGGCAACCTTACAAGACACATTATTGGTGGCCATTAAGAGTGATGGCATGAACATATCTTGTCTAAAGGAGGCAGTTTTTTGAAAACACAACTACAGAGATTAGAGGAACAGGGTAAACTTAGTTTTTCCACTTACATGTGTTCACATAATACCAAGTCTCATCTGTTCAGAAGATAATGCAAGTCATGAGTGGGGGAAATGCTTCAGGAGGAAGGACCATTTGGGACTGCCACTCACTTTTTTCTTTTCTATCCTTCTAACCATTAGTTATTCTTTCTGGACAAACTATATATGAGCATTCTTGTTTACTATTGTTAGAAGTTTACAAATTCTAATGGTCATGAACTCTAAGGTCTTTGTGTATAAATGTGACCAACTATTAAGAAAACATGACACATTTAAGTTGTTCCTCATGGGTGAATTATTTCTCTACACATGATTTCAGTTGGTTAATAAGTAAATCCTGAGCAAACAGGTACCCCCATGCTTTCCTAAGGTGATGTAATATAGTAATCATTCTAAGCACATGCTCCATGCATGGTCCTCACCAACGCAAATGCTCCTCTAAACCCATGTGAGGTCTGTTTACATGAACATACGAGAAGCAACAGCTGGAATTGCCAAAGGCCAACAAATCCATTTGGTTTGGAGGTGTGCCCATATGTCCTACTGTTGACCACAGAGCCCTCATGCCATCTGCCTTTCATGGGGCAGCTCTGGTTGGTGTGTGCAGGATGGTGCCAAGCCTTCACATCCACTTAGTGAAAGCAGGACATTTATGCTGTCGGCTCTGATTGCTTCTGTCATTCCTGCCCTATTCCCATGTTTGGGAATTGTCTACATACACACTTCATCTCTTCCAGGAGTATCACTTCCCATTTCCTCTTACAACGTTTCCCATTGGTTCTAAGTCAAGCTTCGTGGACAAAGCTCGTTTTCAACAATAAATAGAGGGTTGATTTTCTTTTCAGTCTTGTTGAGATGTAACCAACATATAATAAATTGCAAATATTTAACAGACACCATATGCTGAGATTGGACATGGGCATACACTTGCAAATCCTTGATATCAAGGTAGTAAGTGTACCCTCATCTCCAAGAGGTCCCTTATATGTTTTTATGTGAGTGTGTGTTAATATTGCTTCCATGAAATCTCCCATCTGACCTAAATTTGAGTGCATGATACAGTATTGTGGCTTCCTGGCACTATGCTGCATAGTAGATCTCCAGAACTAATTTATTTTGTGGAACTGAAATTCGAAACCAGACGAGCATCCCTCCATCTCTCCCTCCTCGCAGTCTTTGGTAATCATTCTTCTATTCTCTGCTTTCTTAATTTTGACTATTTCAGGTTTCTCAGACAAGAAAAATCACACTGTGCTGTCATTCTATGTCTCCTTACTCCTCTTGATAGATCCTCCAGGATCATCTAGGTTATTGCAAATTGTGGGGTAGCAGTCATCTTTTCAGAACAGAATAATGTTCTATTCCACATTTTCTTTATCTACACATATATTGTTTACTTTTATATTACTGCAACAAAACACTATGACCAAGGCAACTTACAAAAGAATGTGTTTCATGAGGTTTATAGTTTCACAGGGTTATAGTCCATGATGGTGAGGCAAAGGCATGGTGGCACAAACAACTGAGAGCTCACATCCAGATTCACGAACAGGAAGTCAAGACAATATACTGGGAAAGGCCAAGTGTTTTGAAACTTCAAAGCCTACCTCCTCGTGACACACCTCTTCTCTAACAAGGCCGCACCCACTAATCCTTCCCAAACAGTCTCACTGACAGGGACCCAGCATTCAAACATTCTCATTCAAGCTATCACAATGCATTTGTGCAGGAACTTGTGTACAGTTTAACAAAGATTCCTTAAGTATTACTGCTGGGCTAGGAGTGCTCTGGCCCAACGCTATCCTAAGTGTGTTCCCACAAGGCCTGTCTTCACATCTTGTTTTAAATCTTGACATCAGTGAAGTGAGGGTGATTCTCATAATCAGGAAATTTCTAGGGGCTTTTCATTAAAGCCATGCCTTTCAAACTGGACTTTTCATCCTGTGAACAAACTGTAGTCCTGCTCCGTGAAACTCTAGAAGGGATGCAGTGTGTTTGAAGCCCATTCAACTCACACAACTCCTTTCCCAAGTTTTTTATAGAATTGGTCATAAAAGGAAAACAGAGATAAAAATTCTACTCATCAAAAGACAATCACCATAATAATGCTTTAATGATAGCTCTGGACCCTTGTGGAAGTGAGCATAACAGTGACAAATGATTAACAGCAGCATGTATGGTAGCCATGGAGACATGCCAATCAAACCCTCATTCAAGGAAAGACTTACTGTTTAGCTGCAGTGAGCAAACAGCCTCCAGCTATTAGTATCTATAGTTGCCTTAGCTAAAAGAGCCAACTTGTTGGAGGATACACCCCTTCTTTGCAGGCTCTACCAGATAGCTAGAAATGACAGGGCTCTAAAGAGACAGCCATTTGGCTTTAAAGTCAGACCCTCATGAGCAAAGGCCTGTGTTCTAGTCCTCACACATTCCTTACTGTTTGTCTCTGCTTTCACCTTCATGCCTCAGGTGAATCTCATGCCTCAACTGAATCATGATAAGAGCGTATGTCCAAATCCCTGAAGAATGCAACTTGTGAGAGTTTTTAGTACTAGAAGTGATCTGAGAAAGCAAAGACAAGATGGGCCTTAGAAAGTGACCATTCACCTCACATCTAGCAACTTAGGATCCATTCCTAAATGGTAATGGGAGGACAGACAGCTCCTGGTACACACAGGCTGTCATAACTGTTAAAACTTTCATGAAAAGTGACTTGGGATGGAGAAGCAGTCCAAAGGAGGCATTAGTACATGTGACATTGAAGACATTTGAGATAGAGGAAATAAAAGGAATGAGGCTAATAGAAAGTAAAACTTTTTATTTTGTAGAAAGATAGCAAAAATCTAAGAGTGAGTATAGATTTTTAAAGTGTCAAGAGGCCTTTTTGGCCACAGAGTAATACTTGGGAAAATCAAGGGTAGAATCCAATCAGACAAAGTTAAACTTAACGTGACCAAATGTACAACCACGGCAAGTAGGTAAACCAAGGCCAAGGCCTTACTGGGAAAAGGTAGTCTTTACAAATGAAGTAGGAAAACTGGTGAAGATGTCAGTTCTTGCGGCCTTAGATGTAAGAAAAGAGCCACATGGAGTTTGCAACGAGCCCCATAGTGATCACAGCATAATGCGTCAAAGTTCTGGAATGAGGCTGTGTCATCAGCAACAAAGGAACATATGCCACCTGAAAACACCACTCTGCCATGCTGCCAAAGCATGGAAGGAACAGAGCTGTCCATGATGTGTTGCATTCTAACAAATATACAGATTCATAAAGTCAGATAAGCTCAGCAACTAGGGATCATAAGATAGAAGCAAACATCATAGGATGAAGGCAAACATGGAAATAGCACCGAAGCCAATGTACCCATCATACCATCATACACAATCATGCTTTTCCCAATTCACATTTATGTCTGAGGGGTCCCTTATACCCAGGTAAAGGAAAAGGGAAACACTGAATTTGGAAGACAGGTGTGTGTGTGTGTGTGTGTGTGTGTGTGTGTGTGTGTGTGTGTGTGTGTGTGTGTGTGTGTTTGGTGTTTGAATATTATAACAAGAGATTGTCTTAAGTGGCAATAGTGGGAGAAATCCTTTCCAATGGGAAGAGCCTCAGGCAATGCACCTGGCTGCTCACTCTTCCTTTTGGAACGAGAAGAGACCTAAGTTTAAAGCATAGATGAACTCATATGTGACACTAAATAGGTTATAAAGCTGTGCAGGGATACAAAATGGAAAGTACTAGAACATTAGTACAAAAAAGGTGGGATTCAGTCATATGGATGGACATACAGGGCTGGCCCATAAGCATGGTGGGTTTTATTTTGTGCATTTATTAATATCCATCACACTAAATTATGTAGCAAATCCTTATCACCGGCCACTCAGTGATGTAACAAGGGGACATGAGCTAACAGGATGCAATGGCAGAGATGGAAGGTATTAATGAACACACAACCTATAAGCAAAATCTTATTAATTATTCCTGCAGTAAAATCTCCAAGCTTTGAGAGACAGAAGCCATCATTGGGACCCTAATACTAAGTCATTTTACAATGATCCAAACTAGCCACTTGGTGGAAAGTTGCATGCATTAGAGCCTTCATTCAAGAAAGATCAATAGTCTTTTCCTCACTGAAACAGACACTTACCCATGTATGAGTTTGCCTTTCATGTCCATAGGACATCTCTAACTTACTTTCACTAAGGAGTGAGCCATCCATTGTCCTGGTATCTCACAAAGAATCAAGACTCACTTCACAACAAATGAGTGTAGAAGAAGAGCTGTGACTTTAGGACTCACTGACATTCTTATAAACCACCACATGCTTAAATAGTAGTGTGATCAAGGATTAGAGCCACAGGGCCTGAAGGGTAAAGGAGATAAGCAAACATTGTGGCTCCGAACCAACTGTAGTAGCAGTGTAGACTAGTTCATACCACTGGACACTCTTTTTGAATTTACATTCAAGGCGACAGTTTTCTAATTTCCATTCACAAAGCCTCGTTAAGTTGCTCTTTGATTACATAAGGAGTTCATCTGTATGGCACAATGGTGGGCAGAGTTGCATGGCCCACTACTTTAAGGATGTATTTACTCACTGGCTGGAACCATTAGCAGAAAGCCTGAAGCCATCAGCTCTTTCATGACAGGCTCCAGCAAGGTACAGCTGAAGTCATGCCCTTCCGGTACACCAACATGTGATGACTCATCTCGGGAATAGCAGAAAGGCAGGCCCAGCCTGCTTCAATATGAAATACTCTAGTGGGGCAACCACTGGGTGGGCTAAAGGGTCCCTCGGGATGGCCTCCAATGTTCTTTCTCTGTCTCAACCTGTTTTCTCCCCTAGCAAACATATTCTATGTCCACTTCTCAGTGTCTGCTTCCAAAGAACAAGAGCTATAGCAGCACAGAAGCAGTGGTGCCAGGTGATATGATATCCCTACTTATGTGAGCTAATAATTTCTTGAAATAGGGTCTCACTACATTTGTAGCCCTCATTGGTCTTGCAGTCTCAATGTAGACCAAGCTGGCCTTGAATTCAGAGATTTGCCTGCCTCAGGCTCACTAGTGCTTGGATTAAAAGCTTATAACACTACCCCTACTGACCACTGGCTAATATTTTTGCTACATACTTTATATTCATTAGCTGCCGTGCTTTGGCCTCTTAAGCTATCTATAGGATTGTAATGATACCATCCTCACTTTATAGATAAAGGAACTGCAGACACAAGTTGTTTACATATAAACTTACAATTTTAGGAATCCAGAGCCCCATGTACTTGATCACTACATATATGAAACATTGAAATTGATGGGCATGAGGGTGTATGCCTATAACCCCAGAAGTTGGGAGGCTATGGAATAGTTGTGAGTTTAAATCAAGCCTTGTTTTCATACCAAGACCTTGTCTAAGAAAGTAAGCAATAAAATAAAATAATTTAAGATAAGTTATCTTGAAGATTGTTGTGAGCTGTGAGACATTATCCAAACAGTGGTCAGTCCCCTTGCAAGAAGGCGATAGAAGAATGCCACATGGCACTTAAGAGCACAGTATTTACTCAAACAGCATTTTCAGTAAAGCAAGAGTGAAAGAATCCCTTCTCTAGAAGGCTAAGTTATAGAAATGGGGAGAATCGTGGCCCAAATTAGGTAGAATTGTGGCCAAAATTCTCTGACCTTTTATGAAACTAATTATATAGAGAAAGAGAGAGTAGATTCTAACTAGAAGGAAGGGTGGCACAGAGGGTATATATCTATGGCATGTAGGCTTTGTGCTATGTGTACTGTGTAACTTAACATTCTCATGATGCTGTGTCATAAGAGTGAACATCGGCCACGTGGATTTGGCTACTCATTGTCCTTCTATTAAGAAACAGAAACAAGACTCTCCTGTGGGGAATTTGTCTTTCTTCATTCTTAACCATGAATTTTAAACATAATGGCCCTATTACCATTTCCAGCGTGTTTCTTTGATTTCCTCACGCATAAAAAGTCATGTATCTACTCTCTTTATTAATGCTGTTATAACTGACATAATCAAATACCACAGACAGTGTTACTTAAATAACACAAACTTGGTTTGTTGTTTTTTTCTCATAATTCTGAAGACTAGAAATACATAATAAAAATGTTGGCAGTTTTGTTTCTTCCAAGGCCTGTCTTCTTGGCTGTCTTTTCCTCTGTGTCTTCATAAACCCTTTCCATGTTTTTCCTAAATTCCACTTCTCATAAGGACACGGGTCACACTGAATTAGGGTCCACCCATATGACCTCATTTTAATTGGATTACCTCAT
Organism: Cricetulus griseus; assembly: GCF_003668045.3. Taxonomy (NCBI): domain Eukaryota; kingdom Metazoa; phylum Chordata; class Mammalia; order Rodentia; family Cricetidae; genus Cricetulus; species Cricetulus griseus. The sequence goes on from NC_048596.1 coordinate 35,221,921, forward strand.
TAATAGTCCATTTCTAAATACCCATGTGTGGAAATCTAGGGCTTCAACATGAGAATTTGAGAGAGGACACAATCCAGTCCATAACATGACCTTTGCGCATAGTAAGTGGTTCCGAGATGAGATAGTGTTCCAGTTAGAGTGTAGAAGACTCAAAGAAGTAGACATTCAGACTCTGGGAGGGAAGAGACTCCACCCTCTATTGACCCAGGGAATGCTAAAATGGGGAGCTTTGTGTTCCAGAGGTCATTTTTATTCCACAAAGAAAGCCAACTCAAGGCACCACATAGAGGAAGCAGACCAGAAGACTCAAACTCAACTTGACTATATGGCTTGAACTTCTGGACCCCCTAAACTTAAAAGATATTTGAGTCCATAAATTTCTCTCCAGTCTAAGCATCTTGGTTTTGACTTTTGTCATTTGCAACATCAAAATTCCTAACCCATCTCTGCTCTTCAGAGTCACTTGGGTAAGTACTGGTCCTCATATCTATGCATGGTGAATGCTAACATTCTTGTGTTACCTGCTGTAACACACATATTATTCTCTTTCTTAAGAGAGACTCAAGATGGCCAAGTCAATCAAAGCTACAACCTAAAATCTACAGTAACAGACTATTTATATTGCTGTGACTGGCTGTTTTGCCATGACAAAATAGCTCCCCAAAACAACTTAAGGGAAACAAGGTTTACTTCATCTCACCATTTAAGCATACTGTCCATCATGGCAGTGAGAGCATGAGGCAGCTGGTCATGCTATAAGCCATCAGATCCAGACATATGAATGCATGTCCTCAAGATTTTGTTATTTGATTCTGTCCAGAATCCCAGCCCCTGTGATGGTGCTGCCCACTTTCTGGGTGGATTTTTCTAGAAATGTCTCACAAGTCACAGTGATTCTAAACCCTGGCAGTTGACAGTAGAAATCAATCATCACACTTGGCCTTCCAGAAAGTCACTTTCCATAGCACCTACCAAATCCAGGCAGAATGAGGCTGTTCTTACATGCACAGCCAATTCTTCTCTGTTTGAAACCCACAAAGATAAGAGAGGGTTTCAGAAATACCACCCATCTAGGTTAAACTTCCCAAAGGCACCAGAAACCTGACATTTCCCGGAGACAGTGATTACAAAAGGGCAATGATTCTGCTGGCATTTTCCAATTCAATTGAGTTCAGTGACATCTTTACTGTGCGGGGCACTCTACTGTGTGAGGGAAGGAACTGAGCATAAACAGAACACACTCTGCTATGCTTACCATATGAAAAACTGTAACTAACCAAGCACAAAAAGAAAGAACCAGGATTGGGATTTCTGTGGCTTGTAAGTAAGTGTCTCTGTTCAGAGATGCTTGGAAAGACACTGCCCCACATTGTGGTTGCTGTCATCTTTGGACACCAAAGCACACACCATTGAGCAGAATCCATTGAACTCCAAAGTCTATTACAAAGACACAGTACTTTGCCATATGTTCACCACAAACTAAAAATTCTTTTTACCACAATTTGCAATGAAAAAAACATATGGAAAAAAGCATAGAACCACATGGGAATCTCATTATTACCCCTCTCTTTAACAATGGAAAAAAAATAATGCTGTAGCCATAATAAGGATGTAGTTCAATGAAACAGCACAGAAAGTTGGAGAATTAGGAACATCTAAGTTTGTTTTGGACAGTTGTTTTTCAACAATAACATGTTTGTCTTCTTCAGTTAATCAGATTACGTGGTTTATAAATTAAAGAGACTACTTGGCATTCCCCTTTTCATTTTTAAAAATCCTGTCCTTATTATGTGATCTGAAGACTGAGGATTCATAACCAACAATTATGTGTAAAGGGACCTAGGAGAAAAGCTAATAGGAATCTAAAGTGCTTGGCAGTTTTACCGTGGTGTTGACCAAAGGCTTCTGTCAATTATTGCTCTTATTGTTTTAATTATAATCAGACTCTTAATTGAATAGTATTCTGGGCAAATTATTAAGTACTATGAGAATTGTAAAAATTGCTTGAACATCTCCTTCTATTACAAACTTACAGTCTGCAGAAAACCTCATCATTTCAAGACTGATTCACTGAATCGTCATGGGGGCTGGGGATAATTTTCCTGCTTCTTCTCTAATTGGTATAACAAACACTACACCCAGACAGAAATTATCTTCATTGAAGTTGCTCCATCAAATGGATAAACTATGCTTGGTTTATTCCCAGTCAGCTATAGTACTAGGTCTGGGCCTTCAGTAGAGCAGTACCTGAGTGGGGCTAGAGCTAAGGGATCACTAGCCCTCTATAGGAAGTATGTGTTCTCAGCACAGTGGTAACATGCCACCGCACTGTGCTATAGCAAAGTGAATGTGTATTTCGAAACCCTCCCCTCTATGGTCCCAAGAGTAATCCTTGAGGGGGGAACTCTGAGGAGGCCCCACTGGACTTCTTTTACATCCAAACTTTTTTCTCTTATTTCTTGCCTGGTTCTTTTTGTTGTACACCCAGCAGACTGCACAGTGATCACCAATGACAGGTATTATGGTCCCAGGCTAACAACCTGCATTTTCAAACAATCTAATTCTCTTCAGATAAAGCAATGAACTCCATTTAAAGGTAGCATTTCTCCAAGTCACATACTAAATGATGCCTTTGATAACTAACTAACATTCAGAAAATGGTTTTTCCCTTAAAGCAATGAGACTTAAAATGGTCTTTCCCTCCTACAGCTGTCCCAGCTGCGTCACTGTGGCTTACGTATATACAGTTATGTGTGTGGGACTGATATCTATTTGTTTCTGGTGAGATAAAACACTTCATATCAGCACTTCGACTGAACTAGGAACAAAAACAAACATCCAACTTAGGTTCTATGGTTCATTTAGCAGTTTAATAATTTATTTATTACCAATTACATTGACCACATTCATGCCTTAAAATTTTAAAGTTTGTGTGTGTGTGTGTGTGTGTGTGTGTGTGTGTGTGTGTGTGTGTGTGTGTGTGTGTGTGTGTTGTATGTTACAGCATGCATGTGGAAGACAACAACCTGAGGGAGTCAGTTCCATGTGGGTCCTAGGAGTTGAACCTGAGGCAAAAGCCTCTACCTACTGAGCCAACAATATATACTTAGGAAGAATCCATGCTGGGAACTATAGAGTAATAAAATAGTCCTTCTCTTGAGAGTTCTAAAATAAGTTGCATACTATATAGTCTGGACTTCACAGAAACTCATGATAGTCTGAAAAATATGTACTGAGGAGTTTTTGAATTCCGAAGCACATGAATCCCATAATTTCTATCATTAAAATATAATCAAGCAATTTAAGTGACACTGGAAGACATAAAATGATTTTCTACATTATTTATAATATAGATCTCCCTCCTCCCTCTCTCTCTCTCTCTCTCTCTCTCTCTCTCTCTCTCTCTCTCTCTCTCTCATGTGTGTGTGTGTGTGTGATTTTTAATTCCATTTCTAGATAAGAACAATCACTTCCATTACCAGAACCAGCAACATATTTTACAAAAAGGGAAATTTCATGCTACAAATACTACACTCAACAAAGAACAGAACAGAAAATGAGCTGTAAGTTGGACTGGGGTATAACAAAACATGTACTTCATTGTGTAAGCCTGCCTCTGAGTTTTGGAACAGAATTTCTCAACCTGTCAATCATGACCTCTTTGGCAAACCTCTATCTTCAAAACTTTACATTATGATTCAAAACAGTAGCAAAATTACAGTTGAGAAGCAGTAGTCTGGAAAGTCAAAAGAAGAGCTGGGTCCAGTTTTAAATGGTTGTACATCAAGAACCTCTTGAAAGACTCAAAAGTTATTGAAACTATAAACAATAAACCCATGAATGCTGAATATTAAGTCTTTACACTTAAAGTTGGTGGTAGAACAAATCAAAATCACTTACTTTAAATATTTAGAAGTAATACTTGAGAAAAAAATTTTGGTAAGTTTGAGCCAAAGCATAGATACTCTTACATAAACAGACAAAAAATATTGTTTGTAGCCATGAAACTCCCTTCTCAGATTTCCTATGACTGGGGTCTCTACATGGAAACCCACTACTGGATTTAGGACAGGCAATAGGCCCTATTGTGTATATTCAGTCAGTGACTCAGTTAGGCAGGAAAAACTAGGGCAGGCTCAGACTTGGAAAACGAGGGATTCAGACTCTGACAGAAGAAATAAAATATAATGTAAAACACATCTTCTTTCCTTGCTCCCCCACCTCTTTCCCCTCCTCTCCCTTTAATTCTTCCCTCCTGCCTTTCCTCACCTCCTCCCTTCCTCCCTCCCTCCATCCCTTTCTCTTCTCACCTGGAGCAACACTGACAGCCTTCCCAGCCTCCTATCTCTGCTTCCCAATTTTCCTTCAGAACAAACCTGCTACATGTGTAATCCCTTCACAGCAGTTCTGCTCTGGATGCTTGGATGAATTCATCTATATTCCAGGCTGTTTGGGGAATTTGGAGGTTTGGGATTATTACAGCTGTAGTACTATATGGTATAAAATGATACTGGTCATATTAGTGTCTGTGGTCAAAGATAACAATTCTTATAAATGGTATGAAATAATCCTTTCAAATTAACATTTTTAAACCTCCTACTTTTCAGTAACCATGCAGATAAAGTATGTTAAAATTTAAACAAACTTCAACCATAACTCCATTTAGATATGAGCATCATGTAATTTTTCTCGGTTTTAATACATGCTGAGTTTTACAGGAATGCAACTACTTTGCAAAACAAAACAATTATCTTTATGTCACTGTGTATTTGCCAAGAGTGGCTCCCTGGGTCAGTAAAGCTACATTACACAACAATCCACTTGTGACACTTGAGTACTCAAACTAAAGCTCTGACTCAGACTGTATTTGCAGCTGAGAGTCCATTATTTTTATAGGAAGAACTGTGTCTTCCAGTTTATTTGCATCTAAAATTGTACTTGTCCAAACACATAATATATATTTTAAGTACCTTCCCCATATTTTATAGGCTTTGCATTGTATTGTAACTGAAACAATATTCACCTCCATGGATGTAGGCACAAGTATATATTTAACATACATACTTCCATTTCATGGCAGAAGAGGGGAAAGTAAAACAAATAAACCATGAAGAGAAAAAACCAAGAGACATTTAGTACTTGGAGTAAGAGAAAAGCAAAGTGATTGTCCGAAGGAGAACCATAAAAATATTTTGGCAAGAATGGATGTTTTTCCATGTCTACAGTTTTCACCGTGTTCAACTGAGCTCCTCTCACAATCTTCCCTTGATGAGTGCGTTCTTCTTTGTAGAAGCCCTGGTTAACTCCCTGCAACTGCATTTCAGAACCTGGAAGGAGATAGCTAATGATCTAGGGGCACCTGGGACATTGGAGTAGCACAGTGCTCTTTTGGCTACAGGATCCAAAGCTGTCAAGCTTCCTCCAAGACTCTGGGCAGCTATGTACACATGTAGACATGGCCACAGGATCTAGGTAGTTCAGAGATGGATACAAAACCTGAACAGGAGGCCTGGAACCAATCAGCTTTCCAGAACCCAATCAGGGCTCCCACTTTCTCAGAGCCAGATAGCTGCCATTGCTGGATGTTACCTTAGTCTCATTTAAACCTAGTTCTTTGGATCACCAGTTTCTGGAGTCTGCATTGTGTCTGAAAAGTGAAGTAACATTTTGAGCTAGTAGCTATTACCCGAACAGAAGAATTTCTTACAAGATAAACAGAATGCTTTATATATAATTCAATCCTTTTGGTTTTCCAATAAACATTTATAAAGTGGTGGCCCCAGGAGGGTGCTATACCATTCTAGGCTTTTTTTGTTGTTGCTTTTTTGTTTTTGGTTTTGGTTTTTTTTTTTTTTTTTTTCAAGACAAGGTTTCTCTGTGTAACAGCTCTGGCTGTCCTGAAACTCACTCTGTAGTCCAGGCTGGCCTAGAACACACAGAGATCCCTCTGCCTCTGCCTCCCCAGTACTAGGAGTAAAGACATGTGTCACCACCCACCACATGGCCATTTTAGGCATTTTATAATCAGGGAACCAAATGAAGGAAAGATTTGTTTCCTTTTTCCCTCCATTTTTAATTTAAATTAGAAACAAGATAGTTTTACATGTCGATCCCATTTCCCTCTCCCTTCCATGCCCCCCCAATACCCTACCTATCTCATACCCTTTCTGATCCCCAGGGAGGGTAAGGCCTTTCATGGGGGATCCTCAAAGTCTGTATCCTCCCCTGTGTGTCTAGGCTAAGGGAGTATACCTCTGTGTGGGATGGGCTCCCAAAGTCCATTACTGTGCTGGGGATAAGTACTGATTTACTACAAGAGGCCCCATAGATTTCCGAGTCCTCCTCACTGACACCCACATTCACAGGGTCTGGATTAGTCCTATGCTAGTTTCCCAGCTATCAGTCTGGGGACCATGAGTTCCCCCTTGTTCAGGTCAGCTGTTTCTGTGGGTTTTACCAGCCTGGTCTTGACTGCTCATCACTCCTCCCTCTCTGCAACTGGATTCCAGTTGAATTCAGTGTTTAGCTGTGGGTGTCTGCTTCTACTTCCATCAGCTGCTGGATGAAGGCCCTAAGATGGTATATAAGTTAGTCATCAATCTCATTATCAGGAGAGGTCATTTAAGGTAGCCTTAATTTCTTAGATTATTAGTTTGTGTCATTCTTGTAGATCTCTAGACATTTCCCTAGTGCCTGATTTTACTTTAAACCTATAAAGGCTCCCTCTATTATGGTATCTTTTACCTTGCTTTCCTCTATTCTTCCCCCAAATCATGTCCTCATGTCTTCCTCACCCCTCCTCTTCTCCCCTTATCATTCTCCTAGCTCCCTCTCACCTTCCCCCATGCTCAAAATTTGCCCAGGAGTTCTTGTCCCTTTCTCCTTCTTCAGGGGACCATGTATGTCTCTCTTATCTTCTCTGGCAGGGTGGATTGTAGGCTGGTAATCCTTTGCTCTACTTTTGGCATACCACTTAGTAAAGTCAAACCAAATGAACTTTTACCACGGGAGGTCTTATATTGTTATGGGCAAAATTAGCACCCCTCATCCTCTTCGAATTGATGTTAATTCTTCACAGACTGCCTCTAGTGCACTTTCTTCCCAGTGACTTTCAGAGTGAGCCCCAACTTAATGAGAAGGAGGCATCTTCCGCCTTCATTTCTACCTGGAGGCCCTTTCTTTTTCAGCATCCCTAAAGTTTACTTTTGCTCTGTTGCAACATTTGCTACCAAGAACTAGTTTCCTGTCTGTCACTCTCCCAACAAAGAGCCTATAAATTAGTCAGTGATTTATTCTGGTGGCTATTCATCATTTTTATTAACAACACAATTGGAATTGTATGAAATTAGGCTATAATGGTTCTTGCCTTTCTATGTAATTAGCATTATTATATCAATAAACAAGCATCACAATTGCCTAAGTGCTCTGTGCTTTGAGGAATGTCTTATAATTAAGACTCTGCTCCTTTTATTCCCCTGGAGCCTAGTGGAAATAATGATTTGTATACACATCATACTCTGGCAAACGCAGAGGCTCATGGGGTCTCTGAGTAGAGTTCTTCCATCCTTCCTGCAGGTTCACATGTTTCTTCTCTGTTGCTCACAACAGACATCTACATCTTAAGGGGTTTATGAAGCAGTGTGTTACCTAAGCATGCTATTAGCTCTGTATAAGAAAGGGCAGCATCTCCTGTAATACATTACCGTATTTTACAAAGAAGACAACTGAGCAGTGGTACAGTTTTAAACATCTGGGCACAAAATGGAAGAGTTCAGACAATATTTTCCTTAGTTAACAATCAACTCCTCCTCCATATCGAGCTTGCCAAAAGGAGAAAAGCACAGATTTAGATTTACGATTCTCATCAAATACATTCTAAGCATAAGGAGGTTCCCTTCATAGTGACAACCTTTGCCGAAAGAAATCTATAACTCAAACAGGAGAAGGAAAGAAGCAAACATGGGATGTCTTCTGTGCTCCAGTCACTGATAGTGTGAACATCTTAGGGATTAGGAAACTGAACTCACTGTTGGGAGTAATATTCCCATGGTTGTCATCTAGCAAGTAACAATGTAAATCTCTATGGTCTACACTTTTTCTACCAATGTCTTGAAATCAGAAGTTCAATGCATATTTTGAAAAAAAACAATGATTATATTAAAAATTAATGTTGTAAGCACTTATTACATACCAGGTATCAGGACCAAACTTTTTTTTACATAAATTGATCCAAATCTAATAGCAATTGTTGGCATGTTTCTTAATCTGTATACGGGTATTAGGAAGAAAAAGGACTGCATTTCCCTGTTCTCATTCTCTCTCTCTCTCTCTCTCTCTCTCTCTCTCTCTCTCTCTGTGTGTGTGTATATATATATATTTGCATATGCATGTGTGATATGTATACCATACTATCCTTCAGTGTCACTGAGAGGTAGATGAGTAGGGAGGCCATGTTCCTTGGCTCACACAGGTAGGAAGGCAAGAGGAAAAAAATCAGAACTAGAACTTCAGGATCCAGCACTAGATCTATTTAACCTCTGGGAAATCAGGGGTGTGGTGGGGAAGGGGACAGTGAGTTCACAGGAGAGGATGTACTCCTTGAAATGGGGTTGCCTTTGGAGTCACACACAGTGAATTTTAGATGGTTGCATACAAAACTCAGTAATAGTTGGTGTTGGAGTCTATGCTCTTGTGTCATGGTGAAAGTAGTCTAACCTGATTACCACTCTTTTGGAGACTGGCTCATCATAAGTTTTGGTTACTTGTTGTCCCCTACTGCTCATCTGCAAGTAATAAACCTATTTAATATAACTTGTTGTGTATGAGTGTGCTGTCTCACCTGACTCAGGCAAGGAGAAAAAAGGCCCAGCCTAAGAAGTTGTGGGCTGCATTGGTAACCAGCACATGGGGACCTGCCTCACCACTGCCATACTTCAATGTTTTCAAACAGTGGAAGTTTATTTCTTGCCAATAGCATATGCTTCTTGAAAACAGAGTGGTTTGGACTCTGTTTTAACATTCCTTGTTCCAGGACACAGGCTGACAAAGATTCTACTCAATTCATTTTCCATAATCACTGCCACAGAAGGTACCTCAGTGTCTCAACCAGGCAATTAAACATTTCTACCCAGGGATGCCACACCACTTCACCTCCAATCCTGTTGGTTAAAGTAAGTCTATAGCCATTCTCAAATTTAGGAAAGTAGAAAAATGTAAACCTACCATGTGTTTGGAATGACAAAGAACTAAAATGACAGTGGATATTCCCAGTGACTAGCATGTGCTGCATTACACTCCCCAAGAGCAGTTATTTGGAGTAGATTTTCTATTCTACATGCTAATTCTACATCATTGGTAATCCTGAGTACTTTGTTATCTAAGATCTGTGTTCTTGCTGTTTTGTTGCTTTTGTGTAATACATTAATCTCTGCTCTAATAAACTGTAACTAGTCAAGCAAGACCATATGCATTATAGATAAGCTATAATAACAAAAAACATAGCAGGAAACATTAAAAAAAAAAAACAAGTAGGTCCACTTATGCAGTGCCCATGGAAGACTGTATGAGAAAGTGATCATGGTCCTTCTTCATCTTATGAAGTACATTAAGGCAACATTGCCTGCCCCACAAAGTGTTTCTTACCTAACCATCCCACTTGAACATCACAATTTTGAATTGATTTGAAAATTAAGAGACTGATGATTGTATTAGTTACCTTTCTTATTGCCATGACAAAATTACTGACAAAAGCTATTAAAGGAACAGCAGGCTGATTGAAGCTCACATTTTTTTGAGTACAGTCCATCTAGCAAGGAATACAGGATGCTGAGAATGGACATAGTTACGGCAGCAGGACTGTGATGCAGCTCATCATGTAGCATGTGCTATCAGGAAACATGGACATGAGGAATTCAACTCACTATCTCCTTAGTCTTTCATTCAGTACAGACTTCTGCCCACAGTAGGTGTTACCAGCAGTCAGAGTGAGTCTTCCCTCCTCATTTGAACTTTTCTAGAAATTCTCTTGAAGACACATTCAAAGTGTGTCCCCTGGATGAATCTAAATCCACCCAAGGTGCCAAAGAAGATTAATCATCACAAGTCCATCCTTTGTTGACTTGGTACCCAAGAATACCAGTTTTAAATTCCACCCTGATCCTCAAAAGCTCATGAATATCCCATAATGAAAAATTCATTTAGTCCTCCTCTAAGAGTTCTGCAGTCTTAGATTTAATATTGTGACAAAGCCCGACATTGTAGGGGAAGCTGTAGCCACGCCTTCTTAGGGGCTGGCTACAGGTGTGTCTGACCAGGCTTGTGAGGGCGTGGTCAGAGTGTGACTGCATTTGTGGTTTTGGTTTCTCTTTGGTACAGGCTGCTGACCGGCTGGCTAGGTCGCTCTCTAAGTAAGGCTTTTCCCTATTAAATACCCTTATATTTCTACCTGACTCCGTATTGGTAATTTCCCACTATACGACATCAAAAGCTTCTTCTGAGAGTTCTGAGATTCAAGTCACTATAAAATAAGATTCCAGTCCTACACTTAGCTGAGGAGAAATCAGCAATGAATCATTACTAAGGGAGGGAGAGCCAATATTCTTTATGGGTGTGCCCTCTCATAGATGGATCATACTACAACAGATACCACATACCCAAGAGTATATGAGCAATAGAAGCTGTACTGGATTGGTTAAAAAGATAGAGAGAATATACAAAATGTGAGGGTAGGGAAAGGGGGTTTGGCCTGGAAGGAATTGGGGGTGAATATGATCAAAACACATTGTTTGAAGTTACCAACTTTAAAAAAAAAAAAAAGATACAGTGTTCTGCCTACATGTGTCCCTGAAGGTCAGAAGAGGGAGCCAGATTTCATTACAAGTGGTTGCAAGCCACCATGTGATTGCTGGGAATTGAACTCAGGACCTCTGAAAGAGCAGTCAGTGCTCTTAACCTCTGAACCATCTTGCCAACCCTGAAGTTATATATTTTCAATACATAGTAGTACAGAGTAAACACATGGAGGAATGTAAAGATAGCAAGGAAAGATTAGACCAAAGTAAGTCCAGTGGGATGTCACTTCCCAGACTTGGGAAGTCCGGCCCTTCCCGTTCTACTACCCGAAATACATAGACCCTCTCCCCTGTCTTACAAATGTACTATAAGGGCCTAGAGAGATGGCTCAGTGGTTAAGAGTTTTCAATGCTTTTCCAGAGGATCAGAGAGCAGTTACCCAGAATTCACAAAAAGAGGAGCACAACCACTATAACTCAAGCCCTAGGGAATCCAACACCCTCTTCTGGGCTCCATAAGGCACTCACACACAACAAACACTCATACAGACATAGACATAATCGTGAATAAAAACAAAATTAAATCTCAAGAGAACCAAATGTGCTGTAATGACACATGTGACATCTCCGACATCCTTGGGCCTATTATAGTTTAAGTTTTATCTTAATAGGTTTATGGACTTGCCTTTCAAGGTTCCTGGCAGGGAATACAGTCACTCTATATATTGCCTGACTTTAGAAGCTTTCTAGAGCCTTGATAAAGTCTCCATTGACCTGTTAGCGCATACATTTTGCAGGCACTAAAAAAGAATACTAGGCAAACAATGTTAAATTCTGCTGTCAGTGTGAGATGCAGTCTGGGTCTCTTCTACCACAGTTACAGTGGTAGCTGGACATCTTTGTGGCCAAACCTGGGAAAACAGAATTACTTTTTTAACAGAGACCCCTTTCAGCAGCATTCTCAATTCAGGCTCTCTCCTACCAAATGAATTTTTACTTTCCCAAGTTGGAGCCCAGGGTATAGCCCATCAGTGGAGCAGAAAGGCATGGTGCTGAGACCACCTCTGATTGCAGTGGCAGGAGCATGACATAACTGAGTGCATCACATCCCAATCAGGAGACACAGAAAGATGAAGGCTGGTGCTAAGCTCCCTTCCTGCTTTTTCCTCCTTTATTCAGAGCATGGCCTTCACCCTTTGGATCATGCTGCCCATATTCAGGATAGATCTTCAATTCTCAGCTAAACTTCTCTGAAAATATCTACACAGACAAACCCAGTGCTGTGTCTCTTAGATGACTCTAAGTCCAGTCAAACTGACATTGAAAATTATCACAATGACCATGAGCATAACACTAGTAATGACAGTACTTAAAATGTATCCAGGTCCCACAATGTGACACCCACTTTATCCAGATCTCATGTGAATTTTCCAAAGTCATGGTTGGGTAAAGAGAGATAAGAACCAAGTAATTCGGTTCTCTTTCCTTTGTGATACTCTAGACAGTACTGTGTTCTGTTTTTTGTGGAAACAATTAATTCTAAATTATTGTCTAAAACATGCATGTGGCTTTCTTTAGAGATACCTTGACTGTGTAACATTCTCACCTACTCATGCCCACACATTCTTTACACTGATATTTGGCTAAATCGGGCACAGCATAACTCTACTAGCCTAGGACATTACATTCCCAAAGGAAGTATTCTTCCTACCTTTGGGAATGTAACAGGATTCGGTTTTCTTCTTTCCTCAGTACAGACATTGGGTGCTATCATGATTGCTCAGTAAATGTTCTTCCTTTCTTCAGATGTTCAGTCCATCTAATACCCATTCACTGAATTCACAACTTCCAACATTAGCCAACATAAGCAAAATCCCATCTTCTTTTGGCACTGTGAGTCAAAAATTTGTGGATCACCCAATCCAAGATAACTAGTTAATGGCCTTCAAATGGACATGGAAATTAATGAGATCACTGTGGAGGCCAGAACTACAGATGGAAGAGAAGCTCACAGTATTTCTCAATCAATAAATTGACTTACCCATATACCAAGAAAGAATCTGGCTTGAGATTGATATCCTACCCACCAAAATGGGATAATCACAAAATTATGTCCAGAACATGGGTCAAACAACACTCAAAGCTCATGATAATTGGGGACTTTGGAATCACATGACTCAATGAGTTCCTTTTGATTTTTAGGTCAGTTTAAACCTCCCTAGTCAGGGGATTATAATAATAACAATAATGAAACAGCGATCTTGAAGTTGGGAGAGAGACAAGTTGGTGGGTCCCAGGAAAAGTTGGAGGGAGGTATACGGGATGATTAGATCAAAATGATTGTATACATAAAGGACACTTTTTTTGTTTTTTGAGACAGGGTTTCTCTGTGTAGCTTTGGAGCCTATCCTGGCACTCGCTCTGGAGACCAGGCTGGCCTCAAACTCACAGAGATCCGCCTGCCTCTGCCTCCGGAGTGCTGGGATTAAAGGTGTGCACCACCAACGCCCAGCTCATAAGGGACATTTTTAAAGAATAAATTTAAAAATTATTTTAAAGAATAAACATCTCTGCAATTAAAAACCAACTAATTAACCACAGTCTCACATTTTAGCATTGTCAACACCTGTTTCACTGTATCACACATACCTTGGCCTTTTACAGATTTCCAAAATGGACCTGCTTATTTCAGCATTTTTTAGGTTTACAACGTTAAAGAAAACTTGAACTTGAGCAGCAAAAACAGTAGCCATCTATCTCTGTGTTGATCTTTACCATTTTGTTGAATCTCTCTCCCCTCGCCCCTTTCTTCTTGTCTTCTGCTTGGCTCTCCCATTTCCTATCCTAAATCCAAGATCTTTACCATGCCCTGTGAAGTCATATAAACACTTAGTGTCTTAGTGTCTCTGTTTTTTATTCCCACAATTTTCAACCCCTGACATCAGGGTTTCCTTGTTTGTCCTACAAAACAATGCCAAATATCACCTTATCTCAAACATTTGCATTGTTGTTTCATTGTCTGTAATATTATTTTCCCAGATAGAAAATACATAGCTTTCTATAGAAGCCATTGAAGGCCAGCTGAAACTATTATCTCATCTGAAAACACTACCCAGGTGATGTAAAATAATAATTCTCCTCCTTGATTTTCTTTACAAAAATTTACCTATACCATATGAGGCTTTCTTTCTTCTCTCTGCTATCTATAGAATATAAACTTTAACAACATGGAGACAGTTCAGCTCAGCTAAATACAGAATTTCTAGCAGTGTCTAGCAGAGTTGCTACTAAAAAGTGCCCAACAATTTTAAGGAAGAACCATTTACTTGCTTCTATATTCCATGAACTACCTGTGAATAACTATTACCAAATAATGTTTTGCTTTTTTGTGTTCTCCATAAACTAGTGAGGAGATGTCTATATTTATCACAAAACGTCCACAAAATCATATACGGTTGCTGCATATGGTTGTAGACTTCCATTGTCTTGGAGTTCATATACAGACTATCCTGCAATGTATAAGATCAGAGAATGTGTCTTTGCTAGAGAGTTCTAGACAAGGTGTGTCCTTAAAATACATCTGGATCAGGTAGCCCACCTCTGAAGATAGCTCCACTACTCAAAAGCTCTGTCTACGTGGTCTGAAGCTCCAAGTGCTATTTCATCATTTGATTTTGTTCGCGTTCAGGTGTAATAAATGACTGTCCAAAATGAGTATGGTATTCAGTCTGTGCAGTTAGAGCCCATCTCAAGTTGCTCATTAGGTAGCATATTCCATGACAATATGCTTGCTATGGGCATGGCTTGAGATATCTTCAGATAACAAGCTATCTTTCAAGAGAGGGGTGGTGTTCATTACAAAGATGTTGAACAGTTGGCTGAGGCATGTAGCTTTCTCAGAGAGGATGGAGTGTAAGACCTCAGGAAAATGATGACAGAATTTTCTGGGAGTGAAAACAGTCCTAGACAACAAAGTTCACCCCAGTAGTGGAAGAGAAGACAACAAAGCAGTAATGAGATGACTGAGCTCCTCATTAAATAATTCTGTTACTTGGAGACTATTACTTGACTAATCAGGGCTTCAGTTTCTTCATTTATTCAATAACTAGATTGGAGAAAATGGTAATGAATATCCTTTGAACTCCACTCTCCTTTGATCTGACCTTGCATTTTGGTCTTGGGCAAGCAAATACAAAATACTAACCATATTAACTATTATGGCATCAACCCCCTATTGCTCTAGGGGAAGATATCAGAACATGAGTACAAGAAAGCACTGCTGATACTGAATTGAAAGACACAAGGAAAACATGGGAGAGAAAAGTTTAGTCCACCTTCCCTAGATGAGAATGTAGTAAGCAGGCCTCCTTACATGAAAAGTAAAATAAGAGCTAAAGAGTTTAATTAGCTTTATAGCAGACTACAAAGAGCTAGAGAGTTGCCTTAGAACAGGTCTGACTGATTAAGCCAACACAAACGAGTTGAGCCATACCTTGATCTTAACTTCAGAGCTGGTGCTGTAACACTGGAGGTTAGAGAGCAGAGAAAGACACCATTCTAACTCCTATATACCATTTGAAGGTGTTGCTTTAGCAACAAGGTGGAATGCATGTTCTACAGCCAAAAAGGGGGCACCCATAGAGAAAGCTGCTCTTGATGGCTTTTAAGTCATGAACCTCTGTCATGACTCTATGTTCATCCTATGAGTAAACACAAGACACAGCACCTACTCTTACATGTTAGGTGGGGCAGCCACCTAACTGATGTCTGCTTGACATGATGGCTTTATGGAAACACACATACAATGTTGTATGCTGATTTCTTGGGTTTAACTTACTGAAGTCTTAGCTCCAAATACGAACAAAAGTTTCTTACACCCAGATAAGAATAATGGAGAAAGTGTGACAGGGCAAAGGCTGTCAAGATACTTGGGTTATAGGAGGTGCAAAACCACTGACTGGATACCCAGAGCTGACTAGCTGTGGGTTACATTACAGTTCTTGACAGCCTGTAGTATCAGTGGCAGGGAACTCATAGTTCAAGACTATATGGGCATTTCGGGAGGGCCTCTTTTAGCTCCGTTAGACCTCGTGTCCCTGACCTACACTGAGCAGCGTTTAATGTGTGCACATTTACAGAAGCACGTGTGAAGGCTGATGGGAACATTCCAACCATTCGACACTCTGGCTGGACTGTCTCATTGTTTCCTCAAGGGGACACTCAGGAAAGGGGTGCTCTAAGTAGCAGCCAATACATTTTCCTCATTTTCTACATCTCTTCCAGTTCACCTCCTTGACATTTTGGAAGTAGCTTTCAATTATTTACGAGGGACTCTTGTAAAGGCTTTGATTTGTTTGTATTCTCATTCACTGTATTACATTTCTCCAAATGCACAGTTCGCTGCTACTGTGTCTCTTTACCATCTCTTTACCTCCTCAAAGTTACAGATATAGCATCCATAGGAACTTACAAATTTCCTGATCTTTTTTAAAAGATATGCATTTCTAGTTTCAATTATGTAGATGGGTGTGAGGACTTGTGCATGTGACATTGTCCACAGAGCCCAGAGGCATTTGATACCTTATAATTGGAGATGCCCAACATTGGTACTGGGAGCCAACCTTTGTCCATTGCAAGAGCAATACAAGCTCTTAACCTCTGAGTCCTCACTCCAGTACCAGCTTCCTTGATTTTATTGATCATTTCTAGGACTGTGAATATTTCCTATGGGTGAATATATAAGGTGTCCTGAAGTCTCCATGTCATATATCTCCCCAAGTATCCCTTAGATAAGTATGATCAACTGCTCCCAATTAAATGACACTAGACCTCTGAGATGCTTTTGACTTGTTTCTATGATACTTTGTTTATATACATTTTGTCATCTGGTCATTTTTTAAAAACTGTTTGCTTTCTTCATTTATCCCTACATCCGTAAGTTAGGGCTTATTTTTCATAAATAATACATCATAAGAAAATTATGCATATACCATATCACATTTTTATCATGTATAAAATTTCCAGAGATTTTTGTTAAAAATACTAATGCCTAAATCCTATAAAGTTTATGACTATGTAATATGAGATGGGGCCGAGAATATACAAGGTGCCACTGTTTCTATTCCATGCAGTCCCACAGGCAAGCTTTTCAGAGTCACCAAAGCCCTGCTCCATCCCATAGTATCATGCATAATATACATAACAACACAAATACAACAAACACACATTTAAACATATATTCACCAAGGAAGAAGACTCCATGGAAAGCAATTGTGGT
Source organism: Cricetulus griseus (assembly GCF_003668045.3). Classification (NCBI taxonomy): domain Eukaryota; kingdom Metazoa; phylum Chordata; class Mammalia; order Rodentia; family Cricetidae; genus Cricetulus; species Cricetulus griseus. The sequence continues at coordinate 35,238,988 of NC_048596.1, forward strand.
AAAGTTAAATGCACCGAAGGTCACAAGGTGGTGATGAATGAGAGGCCCCTCAAAGAACTGACTCACTGAAGACAGCAAATGCAAACTGTGTCAAAATGAGGAGGCTTTGTGACATGGAAAAGATAACTCAAAGAGAATTTTAGGAACTATCCTCATTGAGTGAAGGAAAATCTTAGAGAAACACAAATGAATTCAACTTCCCCACTACAACACCCAGATGGGTAGAAGAATCAAAACTACAGCTGAGCCGCAGAATGATTTCCTTAGTTGGTGAGTAGGCCAGAAATTAAGGGACTGTCTTTCTTGTGGAGCCCTCCCTAATTAGGTTATAAGAAGGCCAGGACTCTCTGACAGAACGGAAGTATAGCAGGGAAGGTTTCTACACACATGGAAAATGAGGATCAAATTTTGCCCCAGATGTAAGATTCTGGGTCCAGAAGATAACAAAGGAATAAAAATGATTTCCATTTACAAAATGCCATCGTTGGTTTCTATGTTGTTTAAACAAAAAGGTCTGTCTATTCTGAATTAACTTCAAATCTCTTTGGTAAAATTACAGAAAACAATTTCCTAGAACATAATGGATTTAATTGCAGAAGGCTAAACTCACTGTGGGCAGAAATCAGGTTCACAAGTGGAGTTGGCATTCCTTGTTGTCCAAAGGTTGAATGTGAACTCCTGTGGGCATCTCATTCTGCTACAAACCCCAGCCTCGCATCATGTGTCACCCATTCTAGCTCCACATATATCTGTCATCAGTGAGAGTGATAGCAATCCTTGTTAGGTGCTATGTTGGGAAAGGAAACAAAGAACTAGGTGTGAGCCTCATGCTAACAGGGAAAAATCTCTTGGTAACATCAGAGTTGACCGATAATAAGGATTATACATTGAAATTCATCCTTAGTAACTTCTGATTTAGAAGAAAACTCACAGGCTACCCATAGAAACTGTCTTAGTAGAACAAAGACTAGGGGGAAATGCTGCCATTTCTGACTGGATTTATGTTAGCACTAACAAAAAATTATAAAACATTTACTAAGAGTATGAGCCTTATACTTTCTCTTGAGGGCCCAGCTGTCTTAAGCACCATGTGCATTTGTTTGCTTGTTCACACCTCTTGTTCTTAAGTCCTGTTTGATTTACACAGTTGTCCAGGATCTTTAATTTTGTGGTTTTTTAAAAAAGACATACAACATATATTACAAAGTATATAACTTGAGAGTATTTATCATATTCACAATGTTATCTGACAATTATGAATTTATAAATTCACATTCAACTCTAAAACATCCTAACACCCCAAATGGAAGCCTCATACCCACTAAGTGGTGTTAGTCCACCTTGTTACTCCACCAATAACATGCTGCCTGCCTGGATATTTCAGATAAATATAATCAGAAACTTTGTTTTTTATTATCACCCTGTTTTCTTTCCATATTTGAGGGTGCATGTGTGTATACATGTTTGTATCTGCATACACAAGTCTGTGTGGAGGCCAAATGTCACTATCTGTTATCTCCCTTTATTGCTCTCCACTTTTTTTGGAGACATGGTCTATGGGTGATCTGAAGCTCACTGATCCTGCTAAATATGTTGCCCTGGGGATCATCTTCCCTAAGCCCCCAATGCTGGGGTTACATGCCGAGCTTTATGTTGGTGATGGGAATTTGAACACAGGTTCTTATGTTTAAGCAACACCCATTTGACCATCTATGTCCTCTCCTCAGCACCAGTGTTATTTTGGATGACCATCCATGCCATAACCCCTATGGAAATCTTATTCCCTTTTATGGCTGATAGGCTATTATGTGAACCTCATCCTTTAGCTCTTGGACATTGGATCAAGTTCCTTATTTTGGCTAATTTAAATATTCTTGGCATAAACATTTGTGTGCATGTTATTGAGTGCATGCTTGGTTCAAGTTGAAGAGCATATAACCTGGGATGGAATTGGTGGTTGTAGGATACTCACATAGTTAAGCTTCAAAGAACTCCCAAACTATTTTCCTCAGAAACTTAGCAATTTTATATTAGTACCAGCAATGTGCCAGGGTTAAAAATTCATGTCCTCACCTACACTATTTTTCATTTTTATTCTAGACATGAGAACACAGAGTTATATTATATCTCTTTGTGCTTTTGATCTGACTCATGATGCTGGCATCTATCCATGGGTTTGTTGGAAATTTGTATACATCCTTTGGCAAAACACCTACCCAAGCACTTTGTATATTTTTATTGGCCTGTCTTTTGTTATTGAGTTACAAGATATGTTTAAGTTTCTTATGTATTAGCCTTTTACAAAAATATATAAATTATAATTTTTTTCGTTTTGTAATTATCTCATCATTTTGTTTTGTTCTAAATTTGTGAGTCAGGGTTTTATGTAATCCAGATTTCTCTTCTATTGCATGCTTGGTTCAAGTTGAAGAGCATATAACTTGGGATGGAATTGTTCGTGTATAACTAAGGATTTGGGGGGAAATGCAGACAAATTATATAAACTTAATAATTTTGCATACTTAGGTTGATTTACATAGTTGCCTTTTAAAGGCAACTATACACAACCATGCCAAATTCATTTAATTTTTTGTTACTGTCTTTTTAAATAAAAAGGATATCTTAATTTTAATGAAGTCCTATCTATCTAAGCTTTCTTTTATGGCTTATACTTCATATTCAAATTCAACAACCTATTATTAATTTTAAAATTAAAATATTTTTAAAATATGAAGAACCCCATTGTCAATCCCGATGTCTTGAAGATTTATCCCTGTTTTATAAGTTCTCTGATTTAAGAACTTTGGGACATTTTGAATGAGGAAGGCCCTCCTGTACAGGCTCCTGTATTTGACCACTTGTTCCTCAGTTGGTGGCACTATTTAAGGTTATGGAGCTTTAGAAGGTGTAACCCTGCTGAAGGGATGATGTCACTGTGGGAGTGCTTTAATAGTTTACAACCTCATCCCTCTTCCAGTTTTCTCTCTCATTATTTGTGGTTGAGATGTGACCAGTCTCTTGCTCCTTCTGCTTGTTGTCATGCCTCCCCATTCCACAGACTCTTACTCCTCTGGAATGACAAGCCAAAATAAGCTCTTTCATCTGCAACTGGATCATGGTATTTTTTCACAACAGAAGAGTAATAAGGTCTTATATTTAGGGTTTTTAAAATCTGATTGGGGCCGGGCATTGGTAGTGCACGCCTTTAATCCCAGCACTCGGGAGGTAGGCGGATCTCTGTGAGTTCCAGGCCAGCCTGGTCTCCAGAGCAAGTGCCAGGATAGGCTCCAAAGCTACACAGAGAAACCCCGTCTCGAAAAAACAAACAAAAAAATCCAATTGGGTTCTCTCTGCATGTGGTATGAAGATGGATTACAAGGAACCTGTGAACATGCTCCCCCGAGACTCCAGGAAGCAGTGAGCATGCTAGGCGGAGATTTGAAGAAGCTATGGTCATGCTAGGCTGCGACTTTTCAGCAGGTCAGTTCTATGGTCCTGCAATCATTTCCTCGCTCATATTCCTGTTAATAAGCTGAATAAACTCAGGGATTCACTCTGTTAGACTGGGCAGAATTGTGAGCTTCATCTACTATTGGTGTCCCATCTGAAGGAAGTAGCCGTGTGTTCACAGCTCCCCAGGAAAACATTCACGCCATGCCTAGTAATGGTAATGTGTCTCTGTCAATGAATTTGTATCAATATTTTACTAACTCTGTATAGGGAATTTCCATTAAAGGAATTGGGGAGAAAGGAACATAAAGCATTGTATTGTTTTCATAACTTTCTATGAGTCTATAATTATTTAAAAATAAAATTTAAAACAGAAGTTCCAATGTCAAAATTTACAAATATTCTATATACAGAATGACTGAAGAATTTTGTTTAGTGAAACTAATGACCAATTCAACTTAAATGTGATCTAGTGGAAGTACTGTCTTTCATGTGCCACTCCATACCAACTCCCTCACTATACTTCTCTCCCATTTAAAAACAAGATGATTACATAAATATTCAGCATTTTGAAAGGCAGCTATGTCAATCAACCGAAGTATACCCAGCTATTAAATTTCATTTGCAATTTGTCTGCATTTCTCTAAAAATCCTTATGAAAGCTATAGTCAAAATGGTCAGTGGATCTTAAAAGAAGCCTTTGTTTTTGCCTTTATTAACTTCGTTTTAAGCAAAGCCTAAAAGCTAGCTGGTAATAAAATTTATGCCCCTGTGTAATTAAGAGGGAACTGAGTAGATTAAACCACGAGTAGCACTGAGATTTAATTTTGAAGTTTGGTAACTGTATTCTGGAGTATTTCTCGGGCTGTGTCAGTGGCAGAGCACTGTTCTAACAGACATGACACCCTGGAGTCAATCTTCAGTTCTAGAAAAAGGGCACAGAGAGTCCAGACTTGTGGGAAATATTTGATTGAGCCAATACTGTACTTTTATAAATTATATTCTGAGACAGAATTGAATGAAATAAGGAGAGCATATATTTTACAGTGTGCAGTTTTGGAAAACAGGAGAATGGCTAAATACAATGTTTTGATTATATTTTAATAAAATCTATTAAAGCAGGGTACACTGAACTGAAGTAATAGGACACTAGCTATGAACATATTTGGAATGAAATATTTATGTGTAGTATAAGAAATAAAATAACAGGAACCATTTTATTTAATAACATTTGCTCTGAGCATCCACAAAGGAAAAAAATCTATTAAAAGTATTATGGCTTCTACAATAGACAATGAAAGTATCAAAAATTCCAAAGTAAACAACTGCAAGTTTTGAAGACTTTAAGCTACTTTTAAAAAGTTATATGGCCATACTAAATAAAGCATTCTTCATGGGATATATCAGTGGTGTGGTTTTAGAAAAACACAACCAGTTAAAAAGAACTGATCAAAGTCTCAGAATAAAACCAGTAACAATTATTTTGCATGCTATTTTATACATTCTTTTTTTAAATGTCCAGTTTGTAAGTAGGCAAGTTTTATTATTGTTTTATTGTGGCTTTGAGATGTAACTTCTCATCCCTGATAGAAGCCGGGGTTAGTTTAATTCTGCAAGGGAATAGGAAACTCTGCTTAGGAAGTGACTCCAAAAGTTAGCAGTGAGGTAGAGAGGTGTCCGGGATGGGGTGGGGTGGGAGACTGGGGGTGGAGAAGGGAGAGAGCAGATAATGAAATCCAGCCAGGAAAGGGGCAGTTGCCAAATATTGGTATTAAAAGATCTCAATTCTTTCTTGTCAATGACAGTCTTTAGTATTTGGCCTTTGGGCAAATCATTTGGTTTCTCAGAGCTTCAGTTTCTCTGTATGTTATATGTGGATAGTGGAGATAGGCCTTCAGGGAGGAGTATATGAGTGTTTGTAAAACTGTGGAGTAATATGGAGTGTGGTGACACTAAGGACAGCACCTGAAACAGAAGCCCTTCAAGAATTAAAGGAGGAGAGTTTGAATGACTGTTGGCTACTGGAGGACAAAAGACAAAAAACAAAAGACAAAAAACAAAAAAACAAATAAAAGCCTTAGATAGGTAAACAGTTCAGGATTCAAGCCCAGCATCCCTGTGTATCTGCTCACATTCAGTTTTTCTGGTCTTTCTTATCTCTCCATTACTCACTTCTCAGTGGCTTCTCACCCCAAGATTATAAATTACTGGACACTCCCATATGTTATGACACTTGATTGCCCCTCCTCTGCCCCATGACAATTGCCTGGCATGGGGAAACAGACCCACAACTATGATTCTGACCAACTGTTTTCCCACTTGGCATTATTCTGTTTATGAGATGCCTCCCACAGCGACTGGTCTGCCAAGCTTCCAGGGCCATTTCTGTGAGGTATGTAACTTGAGATATGTTTTGTACCCCAGGATTACATTGCACAGACATGATGTTAAATCTCTACTAGTTAAATAGAATCAAGCCCCAATATTGAGTTATGCCTTTCCCAAAGCCTTTGGATTTCAAATTTGCTACATTTTACTGTGAGCCATTTGCCTTCACTTCTTCCAACCCAACTCTCTCTTCAGGCCCTTCTGCATCCTGGATCTCTCTCTGGGCTTTCCAATCAGCCCCTTCTCCTGTGATGTGCCTAGCTTTCCTGATGATCTTAGCAGATTCAGAAGTCCTTATAAGTGAATATATCTTTCCTTGAAAGAATATTCTAGAACTTATGTTCAGAGCATTATCCTAAAACCCTTATAAATTTGGGTCTCACATTACCCTAGGGGAGATCATCACAAAACAAGCAAAACATCCCCAACAAATGGATTGAACATTGCCTAGATCAGAAAGAAAATGTGACAGGTGTCACTATCAAGGTCAACTTTACCTACCCCTCCAGAGTCAAGAATTATCCACAGGACACTTGAGAGCACAAGCCTTAGTGTCCACCAGACTCAGTTTGTACCTATTCTAACCTCTACTAGTTTGAGAAAATTTTCACAAATCACTTTCATCCTGAATCTGTTTCCCAACCTGTAAAATAAAAGTGGCATCTAGGACCTCCTTATGAGTTTGATTTAAAGACCAACCTTGAGCCAGAGGTAATGGATGGAGAGTATCCAGAATAAAGCCTGTGTAAGTCCACAGCTAATATACTGTGGAGTGTGCAATCCACTAAGTATTGTATTGTATGGAATTCATTAAGGGCCTGGAAAAAGCTAATGACTCATTTAACACCATACATCACAATACTGAATTAATGGCAGAGCATTCTCTATCAAGCATTCAATGGATTTAGGTTTTGCTTTTTTATTACATTTGTATGTGTGTGTGCGTGTGTGTGCGTGTGTGTGTGTGTGTGTGTGTGTGTGTGTGCGTGTGTGTGTGTGTGTGTGTGTGTGTGTGTAACTTGTAGGAGTTGATTTTCTTCTACCATGTTGGTCCTGAGGATTAAATGCAGTTAATCATGCTTGGAAGCCAGCACGTCTACCCACTAGCAATCCTATGACAATCCTCTCTGTCTTTCTTCCTCTTTTATTTTAGACAGAATACCATGTATCCTAAGCAGAGGAACTTCTAACTGAGCTTCTGATCCTCCTAACTCTGTCTCTTACATTCTATGACTTTAGGTATTAAACACAATGTGTGGTTTTTATGAGGTTCAGGGGATTGAACCAAGAGCCTTACACATACTAGACAAGCATTCTAGTAACTGATGCACAATCCCAATGTACCTGGGATTTTTGAAATTTTACCTTGTAACAGACCAACCAACTACTGGTGGTGACAATATGAATTACTGGTTAATAGCAACTATATACTCATATACTTACAGATGATGTGACTCGTGTCACATTAAATACAGTAATTAAATATGAAGTAATTATATTAAATATAGTAATTAAATTTAATTACTAGTTAATTAGTAATTAAATATAAAGGAACAGAGTACAATTACATATAAGAAACTACTGAATTACTTGAAGATGAAAAGAAAAACCTCAAAGCAAGTGAATCTTCAAAACCATGGTGACAACACATTTGATTTTGAAGGATGTCAAACAAGTTATCTATGTAAATGGCATGCTAACAAGAAAAAACAGCTTTGGTAAAAACATATGGATACATGGAAGCTAAAGCTGCATGGTCAATGGGAAACATACAAATGACCAATCAATTAGATTTGTCAAAGTAAAAAGCAGATGATGAAACACTGTCATCTGGATCCTCCTCATCCAGGTGATCCCATGACAGCACCAGTGAGCCTGAAACCAAATGAAGAGTTCCTAGAAAATGGGATGCAGTTGTAATTGGTATGAGATGCTGCTACAAGTGGGTGAACAAGAATCTTTCTACAAGTTAGTCATAGTTTATCTTAGAATCTGCAAGAGGATCTATAATTGAATGCCAAAACTAACTCAACGTTATACCAAGGATACAAAAGCAACAACAAACTGAGCCTTGGAAGCCACTAGGGCTTACAAGACAGTGGTATACCTTCTGGCTTCTGCCTCCAGCGTTGCCAGAAAGTCAATACTAGAACTCCATGAGCACCCTGCTTGGTCTTATAGCTCACAATAAAATTCCTTCCTGAATTTTTTCTCCCTCTCTTCCCAGGCCTTCTCCAACTTGATCTCAGTTCTATTCTGCTAACAGAGCATCTCTTTCTCACCTCAGAATAGCTGCACTTGAGGATCATTGTTTTTCAGGGATAGGGGATATGCAGAACTTTGAATGGCATCCCTCTTCATCTACAGTCTCATGACTCAATGCCTCCTGCTCCCAGAATCCATCCCTAACAAATCATAAGGAATAACCAGCTTTATGCACACGTATTTTGTATCACATCTTCACACATGTTTTCCTTCATCAGATCTGTCAAACTCTATAAGACTGCTTTATGTTTAACTGCTTATGTTGATGTCCATATTACCTGGTGAATTTTGTTAAAATAAGGATCATAATAGTCCCCTTTACCCAGTGTCTTGTATGTAGAGTAGTTGAGATGGTTATTTGAATGAAGGAAAGGTAAAATTTGGATACAGCATTCTGTGTGAAGAATAGAGGTAGCATTGAAGTCATGAAGAAAAACTTGACTCTTACTTCCTCTGTTTATCATCTGTTTACCCTCGGGGACCATTATCTTTCCAGTACCCACATCTACATCAGATAAAATAAATCTAAGTAATGCTTATAGAGTGTTTGTCTGTTGACACAAGACTGCTTAAATCATCTTGGTCAGAGTTTGTCACTTCTCTTTAAACGCTTTTCCTTCCAGAACTCAATCCTAAGGCTAAGGTAAGATTCAGAGTGAGATTAACAGCAACCGGAAGAGATGATGCAGAGGGGAGAGACACAGTATAGGGCAAGCTCTATGAGTCATTACTCTTCACCTCACCTGGAACTATTTCCTTATTCCTACAAGCGAACACTGGTTCACTGAAGATGACAATTTTCATGGAACAATTGCCACAGGTTGATGGTCAGTGATTGTGACCCAAGCTATATTTAAATTGATTCAAGAATCCAAATCATGAGCTCTAGCATTGTTCTTACAGCTCAGATTCCTGCCCTGTTAAATATCACCTTTAGCCCAGACACTCACTCAGGTATGCCAACTTCATCTACTGATTATGATATAGCATTACCTGTAACTAGGCAGGTGCTGGTGTATATCAAGGGTGTGTGGAAAGAAGCAGTGTTTCTCCCCATATCACAGCAACATCACCATTAATCACCCTGCCAGACACTGGGATCAGTTGCATTCTCCCATAACAAGCAGACTCTGTAGAGGCTATAGGGCTATCCACAACAAGGGCTAGGTGAACAAAACTTGCAGGACTTAGTGTGGGTTGTCATACATTTCATTTTTTCCACCACCCTCAAACACAAACACACACAAATGCCCCCATCAAAATGTTTTCTTTCTCTTGTAACACTACCCTTATTGTTTCTGCTTGACTGATTTGGTCACTATCATCATAAGAAATTTTCTTTTCCACTAATGCTGTCAGTGACCATCTATAAATGTGTAGGGAAATTCTCCTCTCCTCTCTTTGTCCTAAATTCTACCACCTCCACCCCAAATAAATTGTTACAGTCATGAGAAAAATTTATTAAACAAACAAAAAACAAAAAAGCACTGTGACAAAGAACCATGACTAATACTGGAATTTAGCAAGAAGTCAGCTCCAGTTTCATGAGGCGGCACCAAGAGCTTGGGAACATTCTACTGCTAAAAGTCATGATGAATGACTCAAGGAAGAAATGGGTGCTATCTCCAAGGCTTCTTCTCATTTGGTGTCAGTTTCAGGCATATGTAATGGAGAGTGGCATGCAGGCATGTGGGCATGTAGCAAACTTTCTTGTTGACTGACAAAGATAAGCTACCCCAACATTGTCCTGGCACCAGAGAGATGCTGAAATTGAGTCAGAGCTGACTGAGAAAGGGGAAGCTCCCAGTGGAGAGTGAAGAAAATGAAATCATTCTGCAATCTCTCTGCTTAGACCAAACCCATGAACTCTCCCAAGAGGCTAAGCAGGTATGATCTCCTGGAAGTATGATACCCAAGCCTGTGAGTTGGAGCTGGTTCACCACATGCTAAGTCTGAAGTATGATGACATGGATAATTTCTGCGTATTCTTCCTCTGAGGCCAAACATTATTCACATTTTGGTCAGTTGCTATTAATATTTTCTGGTGCTATCTCTCTCTCTCTCTCTCTCTCTCTCTCTCTCTCTCTCTCTCTCTCTCTCTCTCTCTCTCTCTCCTCCCTGTGTGTGTGTGTGTGTGTGTGTGTGCGCGCGCATGCATGTGTGATATTCTTGAACTTACTAAAGTTGCACACATGAAGCTCATTTAATCCTAAATAGCTCAGCCTGTATTTCCTAAAAGTTAGGAATACCACAATATAATCATCAAAATCTGGAAACCTAATACTACTACATTACTGTCATCATATCCTCATAAACTCTCTGCCTCAAACCCAATCCCAGATCTGTTACAGCTTCTATTTAGTCATTCTGTATCTTGGTTTCTTCTCTCAATTTCTCTAAGTATTTCATGCCCTCTTTTATTGTCTTGTAAGACAGGGTCTTACCATGTATCCTGAGCTAGCCTCTGACTCATTAATGTAGCCCAGCCTAGCCTCGAACATGCACTCCTGCCTCAGTCTTCTAAGTTATGAGGTTACAGGTATGCACCACCACACCTACCTCACAAACCTAATATCTCAAAGAGTACAGGCTAAATATTTTGTAGATTCAGGTCCCTCAATTAGAGTTTATCTGTTATATATTTGTGATTAGGTGGTGCTTTAAAAAAAATAAGTGCTGCTTGATTTTAGCAAAAAGGCTCAGAGGAGACTCATCAGCTCCTTTGAGTCGTACCACCCCACAAGAAACACATCTTAACACAAGAAACAAGAAGGAGATCCTGGGCTGGTGAGTCCTCAGTAGCAGGGCTTACCAGATGAATGCTGCAAAACAGAGCTTGTTAATACAGGCTGAAGGCCTTTCTGATCTCTGTGTCTTAGCCCAAAAGCAAGCTTCACACAGATTCTAGATGACTGAGCTCCAAACAAGTCCCTGAAATAATAAAGAGGAAAACAGCAACTGAAAATGTGAAATTCAGAATGTTTTTATATAAGCAGAAATCATGCAAACCAATCATGCAAAGAAACTGGAAAATAGGACCAAAACCAGGAAAAGAAAAAACAAATAAAAATGATATAAATGATATAAATTGGGCTAAGTTAAAACAGAAATGAAAGATAGAAAAGCCCCTATTTTGTAGATGAAATTGTGATCACAGATTCAACATCACAAAAGAAAATATTGGTTAATTAGATAAGATAGTAATATATCCACAGGAATATAGTTGAAATGGACTGAACCTATTAGCGCAATATCACAACCCTGTGGGAGCACCAACACATGTGCACTTAGAGACCTTGAAGGAGCTAAAAGTGGACAAGAAATGGATCTTTGAGAAAGTGATGAGAGGAAATTCACCTATTTTAAAGAAAATCACAAATATACAGATCCAAAACAGCCAACAAATCCTAAGAAAGCAAAATCCTTAGCAAGGTGTATCATAATCAAAATTTTAAAATCAAAATCTTTAATTTAACCAAAGATAGGAAGACCAGTCATTAGATACAACTCATGTTAGAAGAATAAAGTGAGATCTTTAAGAACAACTGTGAGCCTAACATTCTATACTCAGAGAAAACTTTTCAAGGTCAAAGATATTTTCTGAGATAAATGATTTGAACTGACTCACCCAAAGAGTAAATCCTTTAGGCATGAGTAGGAGACACAAGATGAATATTTGGTTCTTTGTAAAGGTAAAAATATACAGGAAATAGTAAAAATTTTCAATAACCATGAAGTACATTTTCTTTGTGTTATTATCTCCTGGAAAGATGATTATTATTTAAAACAGCAATATTATTAATATATTATTTAGGTCATAGTATAGGTACAACTGTAATTATTGAAAAAAAAAGTATATGTTCTAAGAAATGTCCTTGGTAATGCTCTCACACTGTGTGTGAGATGATGTAATTTAAATACACAGGAATACTGTGAACACTACAGTCACTAGAACAACCATCAAAAAACTGTCATCAGGTTTTTCCATGGCCTAGAGCACATTTCTTAATGATCCTGAGCTCAAAAACGGCGTATATGAGCAAAGTTAACTTGAGTTCCCCAAAGTCTCAAAACCAGAAAGCTTGTTTAAATGGGCAGTGCTCTTTCTTATAGAAACTGTGAGTGTTACACAACACAGCTAAAGGTCAAATTCTAGAAATTCATTTGTTAAATGTAAAGACAAACACCAATTTTGGGAGAAATCACTGAATGCATTTGTCTTTTAAAAACTTACATCTTAGTTACTTGTCTTATTGATGTTACAAAGTACCTGACAAAAATCAACTTAAGCAGGGAGGGGTTTGTTTCAATTCATGGTTTGAGAGTACAGTGTCCATCATGAGGAGGAAGGCAGGATGGAGAGGGGGACAGTGGCTGTGGTGGCAGGGGCATACAGAAGCTGGCCATGTTGGATCTGCAACCAGGATAGAGGCATAAATCAATGCTCTCCTGCTGCTTGCTTTCTCCCATTTACTCAGCCCAGAACCCAAATCCATAAAATGGTGCTGCCAACATTCAGAATGGGTCTTTCCATTCTATATAAACTTATCTACAAAAGCTTCTGCAGATACCCAGAGTTTTGTCCTCTGGAGATTGATATCTCATCAAGTCAGCACTCAAGATTAATTATCACACACACACACACACACACACACACACACACACACACACACACACACGTAAGCTCCAATTGATTTCATTCCAAAGATACTTATTTTAGGAGTTCACAAATCGAAATTTTATAAGACAGTATTAAATTTAAAAAGTCAATTCTAATGTTTCCATATTATTTTTGATAAAAATAACCTAAATAAGTATATCTTCCCAAAGGGAAAAACATAAAAATTATAGGACCAAGTCTGAGAATGAGAGGCAGCCAAGATGGCTCAGTGGTTAAACACTGAGGTCTGAGCTCAACCCCTGCATCCCATGAAAAGTTATAAGGAGAGAATGCATGCCAAAATATTGTCCTCTGACCTCCATGTGAGCACTGTGGCCTATAGCCCTCCCCCATACACAAATAATAAATAATACTAATACAATAGTTTTTAAAAGAATGAGAATGGAGACATATCAACAGAGCCTATAAATGTTAAATTTTTAATAAGGGAAGATTATAAACAATTAAAATAAGTAATAACTGGATAAATTTGACAAATTCCTTAAAAACTAGCCAGTACCAAACTTCAGTGGAGAAATTACAGATGTTCTGAACAGCCTTGCCTCTTTTACAGAAGATGAATTCATACCTTTTACATGCACAGAAGGGACTTATATAAGTGGACAGCTTCACTAGAAAACCCTGCAAACCATTTGAAGATGAAATAATGCAGATTCCATACAAACTGTTGCAGAAAATAGGGCAAAGAACCCTATTAAAACCCCAAATGAGACCTTGACCCCAAGTCGATGGGAAGAAAACCACAAGAGATACACAGAACCATATCATTTATGAGCATAGACAGAAAAATCTTTTAAAAATTTTTACCCATAAATGCCTATCCTGAATCCTATACCCTGCTGTTCCTTCTGGGTAGAGAAAGCCTAGTGTCTACAAAGCCCATCTGTTGTCCACATTGAACTTGTAATGAACTCCATTTTGGTTCATCTCCTTGTGTTTTCATTGAACATTGACAAGAGTTGATAGTGCTGTACCATGGTTATAGATGCCCTCTGAATGTCCATTGTCCTAACCTAGGTCCTATCTTTCTGTAGGTGACAATCATTGTAAAGTTTCTTTTAACAGTGGTTATGACAGCATCCTCCAGCAGAGTCTGGAGCTGAAGTAAAGTCCACTTCCCTGAATGTGGGTAAGGTAGGACATGCCAGAAAGGTGAAACCCAAACACATGAATGGAAGAAATTTACTAGTTACATATCCTGGGGTTTAGGGTGCAATCAAGAGGTCCACAAGTCACCTGGGGGTTTCCAGGGAGCTCAACTAGTAGTTGGGAAGCAGCAGAAAGGACTTAAGGAATATACTCTGTTAACACCTATTGGCAATGTCCATAAGGTTTTGTGGGTGGGAAATAAATAAAAATCCTTCCAAATTAAAAAAGAAAGAAAGAACTCTTCCATCAGGCTTAGCTATGGAAAGCAAGGCACACCATATGAAATAAATTAATAGCATGATCTTGGGAAAACACTAAATTCAAAAATTGGGGCAAAAGAAAGGAAAGGCACATGGTAGAATATTTTAAAATTTCTTAGAAGTGGACAACACTGCAGGCTGGTGCACAGTTTCCCAATGAGCCCATCACCGTCATCTTTGCAAGACAAATTACTGTTTTTATAGTTGAGCTAAATATACGGTTTATTGTATGTAGTAGGTGGCTCACAAAAGGGGCATTTTTTTCAATAAATTCATAGATCTTTGTGTTTAATCCCAACAGTAACTTTCAATTCAGTGAGATGCCCTGATAAGCTCCATGGGAGTGAGATTATTAGATGCCAGAGAGCTTGGAACCACCTCAAGTCATTCAGAAGGACAGGTGGAATCACCTGCAATGCTGCTTCGGTTCTTCTTCTTCTTCTTCTTCTTCTTCTTCTTCTTCTTCTTCTTCTTCTTCTTCTTCTTCTTCTTCTTCTTCTTCTTCTTTCTTCTTTTCTCTCTCTCTCTCTCTCTCTCTCTCTCTCTCTCTCTCTCTCTCTCTCTCTCTCTCTGGCTCTCGCTCTTGCTTTTAAATTTAGGATATCACACTCAAAGTTGATTATGTATACATTAAATTCATGTGGATACAAAGCCACTGTTGGGGAGTGTAGAGCCCAAACTTGGCACTTTTATGAGACCAGTGTTGTTTTGGGTTTTTTTGCCCCTCCTGTGGGATGACTGTGCAGAGGATTGGAGAAGTTCTCCCCAATGTAAGGGCATCACATCAAGGACTCCCCCAGCAAAGTATTACACCAGTTTGCAACTGCTTTGAGGAAACAAGAACAAGATACATCACCGCATGCAAACCTCTATCCCCATGGGGTCTGATCTGGGACCTGGTTCCTCATTTTCCTCCCATGAAGCAGATGCCATAGTACATAAGTCAATGGTGATTAATTTGAGTTAAATAAAAAAGACATGTTCTCAATTTATTCATTTTTCTTCCAAAATTTAGACCTCTAAAATATCAACAAACTTTCCCAAAGTTTTATTATTCTTAATTTTTAAAGCCTCCCTTCCTTAGAGGACAATTCAATCCATGTGTTTCTTGTTGATGTCCTCTTTGCCAGGTTCTATGAGTTTTTTCTTGAGAAGCATTAATATGTGCTTTCAAGCAAAGTTCCTTTTTCTCTTTTTAAAAGCTGGAAGTCATTCTTCACCAGATATAAAGTAACTCATGCACCCAAAGTTTTGAATTCAGGTTGAAACTTCACAACTACAAACCGAAACCGTCTGAACTTGGCATAGTCCCCTTCATATTTGGCCCACAGAGTCATTGGCTGAAGAAGATGGTCTCTTGATTAAAGAGGTTTCAAGTTCTAAATAAAATAAAAAATGTTGAGCAAATGCAACTAATGATAAAACTTTCCCTCATGCAGCAAAATAAAGAATCCAAAACTCCTTAAGTTTTGGATCAACCATGTGTGATACTGAACAAGTTCATCACCACTTGATTTGTAACTAAAAATCAAAAGCTAGAGTTTCAGAGAGTGCAGCTAAGCCCTTTGTCAAATATTCCTGATTGTAAAATTCCAGAAAAGGGGGCTAAGAGAAGTACAGATTCGTCAGATACCACCCATACTATCCTGTAAAACTGTAACTCTTATATCAATGGTCTCAATTTAGTTTCCTAGGAGTTTCAATGTTGACCTCTACAATAGATGTGCAAAGGAAAATTTACCCTTTCACTTTTATTACTGCAGTTCCAAGCAAAATGTACACTTTTCAGGACTGTTCCTTCTAGACAACTTCTTTGTGATGATAATTGTCACCCATTCTTCCCACCAAACAAGACTCACTTGCTGTGCCCAGAGTATATAAAAACTGAAAGGCACAGAATCAAGCTAAACCCTTAGGGATCTGCTTCAGTTTCCTAGCACAATGACATTCCTGAGCCCACCATTGCCATTTCCAAAGGCCTTGATCATACCTGACCTGTATTAGAGCCAAATCTGAGCACAGCATTTGTACTTTGAGAATGTATCAGTTTAGGGCTTCCTCTTGAGAAGCTTCGCCAGCTGGCCATTCTCCAGAGTGGCGATTGAGGTACCAGCATCTCACACTGAACACCGTATTCCCTTGGCCCCTACACTTGTTTCTCCCACTTCCCAGGACCAACTTATATAACATCAGTAGTTCTTGCCCTCTAAGTAGTCCTATAGTTAGGGCTTGTCTTTGAAGGCCTAACTCTTCCACTAGGACATGAAGTCTTTGAATTCTCTGAATGTATATATTCATCAAAAAAGTTCCAGCAGCCGGCATTTTAAAAGATTTCTTTTTCAGTATTTTTAATAGTGAATTGATGCTCAATGTATGTAAACTCTGTACCTGAGTTCCATGCCCAACACTGACCACAAGTAGGTCTGTTATAAAGCGCATATATACTTCAGTGTCTTATTTTCTAACATGACAACTATTTTCCTGTGAAAGACTAGACAGTAAATGTGTGGGGCATTGCAAACTTCATGTGTCCTTTGTCACTTTTCTTCTGTTTTCCTTTGTAAAGGATCATTCTTAGCCTGCAGCTTGTACAGAAACAAACCAGGAGCCAGAATCTATGAGGTTTCCTTGGCTGATACCCCTGACCTAAGATCATAGTGCACTACAGAACACTCTGTGGCACCGGCAATATCTCCTGAACTGCTTAGAGTAGTAGTCACCAGCCTTGTGATATTATATAAAGGCATTAATTATGATTAAAATTAACCAAAACAAAATCAAACTAAAAATCCAGTTCCCTAGTCAAGCTAGCCATATTTCATGTGCTCCATCATCTCACATGGCTGGTGACTAGCGATTATTCACACTACCCACCCCCTTGGAACCAATATGAGTAAATGGTCTTCTAACCAACCAGTCAACTACTAGAAAATATAAAATGGGGCAAAAGAGACAGAAATTTCCCAAGTTGGCTAAATGCACAAAACAAGACTGCATTTGTGCACAAATGGAACAAAGGAAAGATTTTCAAATGCAGGTGGGTGCATATAGTCACTTCAGTTAATGGATTCATAACACCAAGGTCACTCTTTGCCATCTACAATACTAGCACATAAGGTGATAAATTGGAAAGCAGTGCCTTCATTTTACCTGCTGAGAAATTGTATCTACATTCCTTCAAAGGTACCACATCACCAACTGATAAGAATCCATGGGTTCAAGTGGTGAGCAGGATGCTTGCTTCTCCACCTAGTAAAAAACATCTGCTATGATGTCAGTATTGTTAAAGACAGTGGAATGATACACAATCCCAGGCGACAGGGGAAATGTACAGCTAAGACTAGGAGGCATGAACGGATAGTGAGAGCACAATGGATAAAACAGTGGGTCTTTCTGGTCCAAGGACTATAGCAGAGGGATGTTAGAGCAAGTGAGCTGGAAGAATAAGACAGAGGGCGTGTAAAATAAGTAGATTTTGAAATGGAAGCTTTGGAGCTGGAAAGTTACTGATGATAACAAGGACTGAGATAAAACTTGGGACTGTGAAGCATAAAATGGTCATTAGATGTCAGGAAGTAAGGGAACAAGTGGCTGAGGCATTAGAAGGCCAGCTGTTGTTAGAAGCTGAAGTCATTCACAATGATGAAAGAAGTGGAAACAGGAGCCAAAGTTTTCAGGGAACTGGGGATAGGGTCAGGATGGCAAGATCCCACATGAAAAAAAAATATAGAACAGTAAGGAACATAGTAGGAGCATAAGTAGATACTAAGGGCAGATGGCATAACCCTGCCCACCCCCACTTTCTTTTTCAAAGAGCCTTTCCTCTCCCACCTTCATTTACATGAACATCTCCTACCTGGGAAGGAGCTGGCCTACAGTTCAGTGGGTGGAGTGCTTGCCTAGAATGTATGTATAAGCTCTGGGTCTTTGCTGGTCTCCAGCACCAGAAAGACCTCGTTGATTATTAGACCATACTGTTAATCATCTCTTCCTGGAATGGGACTGCCCAGTCTATCAAAGGCATATATCATGAGGGCATCAAGGAGTCAGGGCCAGCTTTCCTCTCTGTTTAGAAGAGGTAAAGAGTTGTAGGAATGAGAGATTCCCCAAACAGAGACTGAAAGACAAAGGGAAAACTAACTTATTTCAAGTAACTGACTTACAGAATTGTAAGGCTGGCAAATCTAAAGTCTATAGAGTAGGCCAGCAGTCTGGAGACCAACCGGAGTGTGAATGCGGTAGCTAGAGATTTCTGCCATTCTCCTTGCAGACTTTTGTCTTCCCCTGAGAGAGTCGGTGTTTTTCCTGAAGGCTGTCAACTGATTATACAAGGCCCACCCATATCAAGAACAGTAATATGCTTTACTTGAAGTCTAGAGAGTTAGCCAGAGATGGTGGCCCACACCTGTAATTCTAGAGTTTAGGAACATGAGGCACAGCTGTTGCAAGTCCAAGGTCGGCCAGCCTGAGCTACAGACTGGGCACCAGGTCAGTGTAGGCTATACAGTAAGACTGTCCCAAAAATATACACGCAAAAATAAAATTGCAGTGATTTGAATGTTTTACCACTACCACCACCAACACAACAACAACAAACCACCTAAACAGCCATGAAGAGTGATAATAAGAAACCAATACTCATCTGGATGATCTTTCATTTAAAATAGATTCCTAAACCCTAAGAATACCATCCATTACCCAAAATTGGTAAAGAAAGACAATTCTGTGATGACTGTCAATCTCGATTTGTCTGATTGTCTTTCTTGAGGGAATTTTATTTCTCATTATTTGGTTCCTTTTGTGCATTTAGCTCACTAAAAATAAGCCTGTATCTACCTTTACAAGACCTGCTTACTCAGGAGACAAATAGGAGATCTACATGTCTCTCAAGCAGAGCTGAGGGAGGGACTTGGAAACCCAGGTTTCTTGGACCTGCTTTCATTTTGTCAAAGGGCCTTTTAGCTAACGTTTTATGGATGTAGGTGATGCTAGAGGTCCCAGGCTTAAATACACTGGTTTGTTATCCAAAAAGTACTATTTACACTAATGTTCACAGCACATAACAGCAGCATAGACATAAACAGCTCAAACTATAATCACTCACTGCATAGGAATCTTGTATATTTTAGAACCTTGCTAAGGATCTAGGAATCCCTCAACATCTACACAGAGAGAATGTGAGTAATTAAATCTCAGTTATTGCTAAACTCTTACTGGAATGTAAGGTATCTTTCACCTGCAAAGGTAGACCGCTTCCACAGAACCTGCTACAGATATTTTTCATATAATTTTATATGTGTCTTTCATATTTCAAGCTTTCATTAATGCTTGTCACTACAACAAAATCACATCAGTTATTAAACTCACCATTAGATTTGGTTATTTCTTGCAGTAAAAAAACACATTTATTTCTATATAAAAATGTTCACATTTGATAGATATGTCTCAAGATGATTATATGTTTTACATTTATAATATCCTAATGGGATGTTTAAGAATATGTTTCAAAAGCCTGAAACTTGTAAATAATTTTTGTAATTTCTTTTCATTTTTTTTGAGATGGGTCTCAGTATCTCACTATGTAACTATGTAGCTCTGGCTGGGACTACAGGTGAATTTGGGCTTTTGTCATTTCTATTTGAGCTTTACAGAAATGTTTTCAGAACCATGATCATACTTCTTGGTTATCAGTTAACATGCTTCTCCTTACTTACTCCTGACTTCTTTTCTATACATTTGTTCTCTAAGGCCCAGAGTATGACCTCCAATAACCATACCTTCAGTTATGAATAGGTGAATTGGTTAGGTACATAGCAAGCCAAAACAAAAGAATAAATAACAAGACATATACAGATGGTGGTTGGGTGGGTGGATGGATGGATGGATGGATGGATGGATGGATGGATGGACTGATGGACAGACAGACAGACAGACAGACAGTAAAACATCATCAAATAGGGTACTCAAAACATCTAACAGAAACTGGCTTGGAAAGCCCTTTAAGGCAGCCTGAGTGACTGATAAAAAGAGTTCTGGGCTGAGTAGATCATCATTCATTATCTCAAAAGAGGCTTCCAATAAAAAAGCAAAGGAAGAATACAAGAGCAAGGCAATACCATCAGTTTGGTTCTTACAAACATCCCATGGAAAACAAGCAGAGAAGTTGAGCCAGTCAGGGGGAGCTCCTGACTGAGCTTTCTCTTGATGAGGGCCAAAGGGCTGCCCATGCTGAACTCCTAGCTTCACTTTCCCACTGAAGGCACTTTAAAATGGTGGGACAAACAACAGTAATTCCTGTTGGGAATGGCAACCTTTTAGCTGCCCTCCAAGACACCATGATTTTTACTCTTGGTGGCTTTTCTGTTCTCTTTCTGTCACAGAGGTGAGGGGAGCATCCCATCCCCAGACTAGGCATGATTGGGTATGAATTATGGAGTGGAGGAATCCTGCTCCCAGAACCAACTTCTCACTGTACTCAAACAATATGAGGCAATTAACCAGTATAATGTGCATTGGAGTACTTATTCAGCCAGCATATAAGCTTTCTTAATCTTTCCTCCAGCTATCTGCTTGGTTGGATCAGTTGGAACTCTCTATATAAATGAACCTTATACCTAAATTTCCAAGTATTTACATTCTTGATTTCTTTGAGCTTATCTCCTTGGGAGCTAGAAGTGATCCTCAGTGCCACGGGCCACAATATTATGCAGATTTGATGGTGACAGTTTCTTTTTCAGAAATAAAAGTTCCTGGGCATATTTTCCCCTCAGAACAGTGTAGTCATTTTTCCAGTGAGTTCTTCTACTGAGTGATACAATAAAAAAGGCCATAAGTTTGATTTTCTTCTCTCTGTAAATAATTTACTGTCATTTTCCTTAAAAATAAAACTTCATTATTTACAATGATTATTTTACCCAGAGTATGTCTAAATAATTATGGCTCTTAACTAAATGATCCTGACACTCTTTTATGCCATAGCTTTTTCAGCAATATAGCTTTGAATGACTCATTTTCTTGGAATCTATTATTCAGAAATATCAATTTAAACTTAGTAATGTTTGTCCTTTGTATCTATCAATTTTCCTCCATTTCTGTTTTTTCTTTTGCGTTTAACTCATATTCACTGTGATTATTGCAGGCATTACCTAAACAACATGATATAATTTTCCCTTTCAATGTTGTACACAATAAATTACATGCCTACATTTGATTTGTGATTTCATATATGCTATGGTTTTGGTTCTCAATATATTTCTAGATGTTGGTCATGTCTACTCATCTCCAGGCATTTTCCCCTTTCATGCTGGGAACTATTTTCTAATAAAACATGATCAATCTATGTTATCTTTTCTTCTTCAGATTAGGGCTCTAAATTCCCCACCATCCTTCTACAAAGTGACCTCCAGAACCATGCAATACAATGAGACAAAAAGTGAAAAATCAAAGAGCAATTGTGTAATGTATGATCAAACATGAGCCCTCTCATGATACATAAGTTCTAAGTGTTTCATAGACCTCTAGGTACCTTTAACTCCAGTCCTCTGACAAGAACAGGGTCCTCTCCCACCAACCTCCATCTAACTATGCCCTGTATCACACTTTTGGGGGTCACTCCACAGTCACCTTTTGGGAGAGATGGTCCTTGGGTAGGGTTTCAACATAGAAGCTTGAGCCTGTTGTCTTCTGCTGCATCTACTTGGTTCAAAGGACTAATACCAACTAATGGGAGGACAAAGTGTTTTCTGGTAGCTCTTTCTTGTCTTTTTATTACTGGTTCCTACTCTTAGAACTTAACAACAAAAGGAATGTTCCTTGCACATTCAAAAGCTAGAAGAAATCCTGCAGGGTGTCCTCTATGAATTCTCTCTCCTTGCTCTGGCCTGAGCCAACAAAATGGTTTCCATTTATTTTTTCCTCCACAGTAAACATATGAATGCTTTCTCATCTTGAAGATTCTTTACTTCCCACAGACAATGGAGTTTGTTTGTTTTGGTTTTTCCAAAGGAATTAAAGAGCTTTACTTTAAAAATGCAACACTGAAACATGCAGATGAAAATATAGGGAACACTCTTCAAGATGCTGGCATAGGCAAGAACTTATAGAACAGACCTTCAGCAGCACAGGAACAAGACCCATGTATCAACAGAGGGAACCAAATTAAATTTTCAAAAGCATGCACTCTTAAAACTTTTACTTGTCTGTATGTGTGTATGTGTGCATGCAAGCAGGTACCAGTGGAGGCTGGTAGGCATCAGACTCACTGAAGCTGGAATTACAGAGGTCTGTAAGATGCCAAGTGTGGATGCTGATAAGCAAACTCTGGTCCTCTAAAAAAGGACCAGGAATCCTTGTATAGGGTACGGAGCATCCCCCACTGCCCCCAAGAAGAACAGGACCAATCAGCTCTTTTTACCAGTCAAGCTAAGTTTGTCCCATTTTCTTGAGGATACAGGAAAGAGTTCAGCTTAGCACTCAGAACACAGATAGGAAAACATCCTTTTTGCCTAATATTTCTAATAGTCTGTTCAAATAATAGTGCTGATAGATCATTGATATTGGAGTAGAAATGGTTAATGTAATGTACCCTCCAAATCATCCTGTATTTCATGATGTTACACAGGCATCCATGTTTCTGTCTGGGGACGGGACAGGCTGATTCATTGAACATTGAATTTACTGCTGAGTCCAGTGGAGAAGCAGTGGCAACTCACTAAAGAAATGGAATGATGCAATTTCCCTTTCAGAACAGACAGAACAAAGCACAGAGATGAAATTATTTATTGTGGGGCTCTCTTGGATCTTATCTTCTCTAAGAGAAGCATCCAGTCATAAGACACAGTCAGTTTAAGTAGATGTTTCTCAGGAAAGTCAAGAAAGCACTTCAAAGAGGGACTAGAGTGACCTTTCCAGAAGGGGAGCCACAGACTGGCTGGCTCTATATTATGGAATTTAAAGAAGTTTTTATGAATATTTATGAGGTGGATGATATATCATGGGATAAGATGGCCTTCTTCCTTGATGGACCAGAGGTCCCTTTTAGAGTATTTCTTCCCATGGTTCTCTAGAAAAGTCCTTGAAAGAGGGATGAGACAAACCATGATATAAATGACATCATAATGGAGTCAAGGTATTTTGAGGATGCAGACTGTGTTAGTACACATTTGAGAACATGTCCTGGTATTTCAGCTTCTGGTGTAGCAGGACATTCTATCTGTAGCCTCAGACACACTTACTCACAGAGTCATCCAGACATCAGGAGACACAACTACTAAAATGTGGCCATTAAGACAGTTATCTTGGCTATCTCATACCTAACTCCCCTTTGAGAACTGTCATATTGTGTCTCTGAGTTTAAAAATATACAGTTTAAAAAAATAGCCAATATGTTTCATTGAACACATGTATGAAAGTCTTAAGAATAAAGTGAAATAATATGAAAATAACAAATAAAAAGTTAATCATTTAAGCCAGGCATGGTAGTACATGATTGTAGTCTCAGAACACTAGAGGTACAAATGAAGAATCATGAGTTCAAGACCAGCTGGAGCTGTAAAGAGAGATTTTTGTCTCAAAGCTCAATTCATTGGAAAATGACTTGTCCTTTTTTCTTTGAGTGACTCACAACAGTAGAAATAGAATGGTATTAAAATATTTCCAAACAAACCAACCTCTTCTTTCCTTGCCCTTCCCTTCAGTATAGTAACCATTGTCTCTCACACTGCAGAGGCTTAAGTGACCATTACTTAGCCACAAGCTTCCAGGCTCGATTTTATATGGCCTCTGCCTTTCCCTTTCCAATCCATGGGCAAAACAATTCTACTTTTATTTCCCTCCCACATTTCTGGTGGCTTTTGTGTACCCATTAACCCTTACTTACCTGAGACACATTTGTCCCCAGCCTTTACCACACTACATTCTTATATTGCTTCCCTTTTAACAAGTTGTTTTCTGTACACTCGAGATTCCTAAGGGAACTATAAAATTGATTTGTGGGCTACTTCTCCCCAAGAGGGATGCTGACAAGATCTAGAGTGAGTTTTACCACTCCTGAAATTCTCACCTGGAAGTCAATTTTGATCCAATAAGGAGTCAGCTTTAAGTGTTGCAACCCCAAAGGTACTTAGGGTAGCTACAGGGGTATTCTACCAGTTGCATGTACAAGACTGAAATATAACAACACTGGATTTCACAGGACTTAGATTCTAGGACTAAAAATATATTCCCATGGGTTGGTCTTTGACCATTCACAGAGCAGAGGAACAAAGCAGGCAGTGTACCCAGAAAACAGTCTCCCTCCTGCACTCTGACTAGGATACTCAACACTAGATTCACAAATTTCCTCTCAACTAAATGTCTTTGTAAAATGAGATCAATTCTTCACAGTTAGTATAACCTTCAAGTAAACAGAGTGCACATAAAACACTTAAAATGGTACCAGTGGGTTTGGGGTATCGTGATTTTTTCTTTACTATTGCCACAGTTTTCCCTGTAAATATAACCATTTTAAGTGTCTGTAAAACAATAAGCAATACTAACACATTTTACCTATTATCTAATGTAATAATATTATCCCTAACAAGAACCTTCATTGTAATTCTCCCCATTTCACAGATAAGGAAATTGGATATATAAGGAAAGAAAGATTACTCATAGTCTATGCCAACAGTTAAAGTTGGACTCAGACTAAAAACAGAACTGACATGCCAATGAAGAAAGAGAATACAGAGGGGGAAAATAGAAGGAGAAAGGAAAGAGAAGAAGAGAAAATTCCTAACTCTCTATTATACCCCTCTGCCTCAGCTCCCTATATAATTTGACTACTTGAACTCTCCAATTTCCGATTTTAACAGCTACATAATAAGGAAATTGTTCTTCCTTTCCACAAGATTTATGAGAAGATTGCATGGGCCAAGGTCACCAAGCATGTTTTATAAACAATGTAGAGTTGGATATACAAAAGGAAGATTAGTGTTGCAAGTATTTCCAATTTTTACAGATCATAAAATATATGCCACGGCTAGTTCAGATGCCACCTCTCTCTTTAGTACCTCAGATGTAGCATTTAGTTAATACAGTTGCTGAACTCCTTACAGACAGTAGCTGCCATCGAATGGGCATAGATGAACAAGAGTCAATCACTGCCTTGCTGACATTCATGAGCCTCTGAAGGACAGAGATTTGATGGTGAATAAACACATGGCAAAAGCCATAACAGAGGAGAAGGACATCCATGCAGTTTGGATAACTTACTTTGCCCATGGTGGGGGGAGTGGGCAGGAAGGAAGAGGGGGTGGGGCATCAGCAAACCTTCTAAGAGGAAAAGGGCTTCCACTGATCCTGAAAGATGAGTAGGTGGTTGTGTCTCCTTCTCTACTACTAGTTGGCCTCAATGGATGCCCAGTCATTAGCTCTTAGGAGTTGCTGAGCATCGGCCCTGGTAATCCCAACATTGGGTATATATGAAGAAAGACTCCAAGGTGCTGTCCAAATGCCTTGTTTCTCAACATTTACATCACCCAGGGTGGATTCCTCACCCACCTTCACTAACTATGACCTCAGCTCATGACTCCCCCAATGTGATCATTGTTAGAATAATGTTTGGGGTTTGAATCCCTATGTCTGGGGTTGCTGTGACCTGAATACATATTTCTGCCCACCTATGCCCACCATAATAATATGTGTTTCTGCTCACCTTTGCTCATCACAGGAAGCTTTGTGAGTAAGCACCACTGCACTGGCTTGCAGGGAAATGGCAGAAATGTAAGAGAGAACCCTCATTGAGATGGGTTCTGAGAGCAAAGGAAATAACCTCAAAAACTTTAGCTTTCATGAGTGTGTGTGTGTGTGTGTGTGTGTGTGTGTGTGTGTGTGTGTGTGTTTAATTGTTTTGTTTCTAAAACTCAAGAGCTCTCAAAGTATGTTTTACTGCCAGGAGCCATCCCCAGTGGTGGACAGGTCCCAGCAAAGGATGTAAGTAGTTGGCAAGGGACAGAGGTGAGCCAGGCCATGATGGTTGGGAGAGTATTGCAGCTTTACTAATAGCAGCCAGAGTTCTTCTTTATTCATATAGAAATCAGTAAACAGGGATACATTCATGTTGTTCCAAAATATAGATCATATCATTTTTTGTTTTGGACATGTGTTTCACTTCCTTTTGTTCATTGTTTAGTCATCATTAATAAATTATGACAGAACAGAGTTATCAATTCCAATCATTTTTGCTCAAGTTTTGACATCATTGACAAACAGTTATCATCTTTAATCATTATTGTTCATTAACCTCATAACCCAATTTTTAAGAATCTAACATCTGACGGCCTGTTCTCAGGCTGGTAGCTTTTGTGGCTATAAGGATATTAGATCAAAACCATCTGCAAGCCTTTCCAGGCATACATCCATGTCCTAAGCAGTGTATTATTAACTCTTAATGGTCAGAGTGACCAAGATACATCCTCAGGCTAAAGCTGCTACAGTTATTATTCAAATTCTGGCATAACACTATGTTTACATTTATATTTTTATAAAATTTGTTTATGAGTCTAATTCTGGTATTCTGTTGTTCCTTGGTCATATGACACCATAGTGGCTCTGCATGAGCTAACTTTTCTAAGAAAGGGAGGTCCTAACATTTTATTCTTTTATGGTCTGTCTACTCCATTCTTTGTTAATCAATGTAAGTCTCTGTGTAGGGCTGAGGTAACTTTAGTTAATCTAATGTTGATGTTGCATCTGCCACATAATTGCCTGAGTGTATAGTGGGAAGAGCCTTGCAATTTGAACTGTGGCCATCTTCTCTAGCCCACTGAATCTTGTTGACCTTTTTGAGTTTACTTTGTTTTTAATTTTTTATTCATGAGTAAGTACAGGGACAGAAGTTTCAAGAGTCTCATAGCCTCATAAAGAGACCTCAGGCTTTTTTCTGTGTGTCACAACCTACAAGTCTTAAGGAAGACCTTCAAGTAGATAAGTATATCTCCCTAGAAGGAGGAGGGGTAGTGTGTTCAGTACTTTCTTGGGGGAGGCTTAGAAGCAGTACTCCTGGGGAAGAGGCATAAATGATTCATAAGAAATTTTCCATCAACCCAACATTCCCAAATTGTACAAATACCAAAAGTCCCCCAAGTTAACAACAGCTGGAGATAAATCCAAAGGTGGCATGCAGGCCATCATGTGGCTCAGCATTGTTGGATCTTTGTCAAGCAGCTGTCCTGGCTTTATGACTTCTGCCTCCTGCCACTACCATCAACTGTAGTTTTAACTAAATCTCTATCATTCTATTTATCAATAAAACTTGGGTGTCAGAGTCTGGGGTGAAAACCTGCTAACTCAGAGAGATTGAGGAGCAACTAGATGACCTTCTCTCTTTGCTGGCATCTCAGAAAGAGAACATCATTCCACCCGACCAAACCAAAACAGACCACCACACTCAAAGTCCTCCCTACTACTTCCTGTGTTTCTCTCTATCCATCTTCCAGACAATCCTTAACTCTCTATGATCGTGTTCTATCAATTAGTTTCTAGCTTTGCCTCCTGACCCAAGGTTGACTTTATTTAATTGATGCAAATGCAAACTTGGGATTTACAGTGTTATCATATTATCTCCTACAACACAGAGATCTCTGAACACATACAACATTAGTATTTACCAAGTGAATAGATCATTTTGCAAGACATACAAGATGATCCCCTTGTAGTGAAGAGGATCACAGCAGGTTTTTCATGCCTCTTCCCACCATGCCCAGGGAGCCCTCCCTCTCTCCATGTGTAAACTATTGTCAAAACCTGAGTATATGTGGAACAAATGAAACTATATATATATATATATATATATGTCTCTTTTAAGGTCAACTTGGATGCTGTATTGCTATGATAAGGTTAAACCATCACCAGATAATTGCACTATCAATTTCAAATTATCAGAACACCTCCTGGGAAGCCTGTTAGGAAGACAGTCATTTAACTTGTCAGGTGAACCTGAATGGTCACTACTGGCATCTTCAGAAGAGGACAGGCTTTTTGCTGTAGATCTGTGATTTACTGAGTTTGCTGTGGAAACTTCTGTAGAACTGGAGTCACATACAGCTGAGAAAACGTTGGGTACCACCAAGATCAGTCAAGCCTTCTAGAGCTAAATTTTTCTTCCTAGTCTACTCAGTATCACTCATAAAAGATTACCATTCACTCAGCAATTGATAAATAAAAGAAACTGACAAGTAGCAGAGTGTGACACTGGCATGTGGAAGAGCCTTTAGACAGTGTCATCATATGGCAGAAGGCAAAGAGCAAGAGAAAATAAGAGAGAGCAATCCTCAGCTCAAGGAGGGCAAACAAAACAGTTTAACAAGTCCATCATCATTGCAATGAACCCACTCCAGCTAACACATGATACATCAGAGCCCTGCATCTCAACACTGTGGCACTGGGAATGGAGTTTCCAACACATGGACTTTGGAGGATGCGTTCAAATGACAGCAACACATGAAAAGTTTCCCCTGACTCCCTAATAATTACCTTTCACTCATTTCCAGCTAATCTCTCATCATCAAATAAAAACCTTGTGCTCATCTCCCACTAATCTCTCCTCCAGGCATATGGGTATTGTCAGTAGAGGAGGACTAAATGACAACAGCCCATTGGCTCAGTGCGGGGGCAAAACACCCCATTTAGTTCACTAAACAGATCTTTAAATCTGTGAGGAGACAAGAGTCCCATCCAAGGCGGTAGGTTTCTAGGTTCTGGTGAGGGGCTGGGCATGATACACTGTCATATTGAATTTGTTTCCCTTATAAGTTACAGCTCAGAATGGTCTGCAGAGGAGAAGCTGGGTATTAATACTCTTTGGAGATGGCGAGGAGTACATACTCATTGAGGGGATCACTGTGTAGATAGTGTGGCTGCTTTCCCCCGTTGTCATGCTAATCTTGGGCCTCTCACAGGTTTGCTATTTCCCATGCAGACCCTCTAAGAGGGAGGGAGGGTTTCAGGTGATGTGCTGGGAATGAATTCTCCCTCCCCATCATCCAGAGCTTAAGCCTGCTCATTCAATGACACTTCACAATACCTTGGATAATTGCTTGTCTGAATTCAATAAACACTTCATGCATTAATAGGATTTTACTAGCAGTTGAGCCCCGTCATGAAATTTGATTTCTTCTTTTCCCCTCCCCCTGGCTCCTTTGTAAACAGTCCTGAAATGCTTGTCAGAGCCCTCTGTTTGCATGGGCTCCAATTAAAGCATCAGCATACCCATGTCCCTGCACTCTCTAACAGGTGTAGAATTATGCTGGGAATTTCCCTGTATATTGATGCAAATTCCTTATGTCCCAACTACTGTGTTTAGCTCTAAGTCTATAAACTAAAATGATCCAAAGGACTGCCAATGTAGGCTTCCTTAATTCGGCATGTTGTGGCTGATGTTTTTTAAAGTTCCATATCAAAAAGTCCAACATAAACACACAGTCCTTATCTGGTTCTCCTTATCCCCAGCCTCGAGACAAGTAAAGCCCTATACAGCTTTCAGGAAGCAAACCAGGTAGCCATTGGTTATGCCAAGTGTGGGAGCCATAAGGTCAATGCTATCAATTCTACTAGGCAAGCTGGTAGTACTCTTTTGACCCTAGACACTGAACTTCTGAGCTGTGTGAGGTCTCACACAAACACTGACTTTGTCTTAAGTTTCACTCCAATTCATGACTCATCACCTCAAGTGCATGAAAGAGCAATAGCATCTGCTGTAATATGGAGTAATTTCTCCTCATGATTCAGCCCCCAAGCGGTCATAAATGTGTCTATGGCATTAGGAATCACTTAAGTGTAGTTGCACCACATTGTCTGGTGTGAATACAATACTTTTTTAATTTGAAACTAACAATTGTAATCTGAGAAGTAGGGCACTTTCCCATGTTATCAAGAGTTCATCTATACAAGTTATACCCTGATTCTGTAAACCATCCTCGCTGGAGACCACAGTACTATAAAACCAGCTAGAACATTTGCAATGAACAGAATCCTGCCACCCAACTAGAAACTGCAACTGTTTGTTATACTTTCTGAATTCCAACTTAATTCTTTCCCTATATCTTTGACAAACACTTTATAAAGTTGATACAATTCAGTAGGAAAAAAATTAAAAGGCATATCTGGAGATGCAAGTTCCCGTCAGAAGAGCTAGCAATAAGCTTTGTGGACTTGGCCAATCAATCATTTACTTCCTTCGGATCCACTCTCTTATCTATGCTTCCTAGGAGAGATAACACCACTGGTAAGGTAGTAGGCAATTGTGTTTTTTTTCAAATATCAATATTGTCTTACACTAGAAGTAGTGTAAGAAGGCATCTGAAGATTGAGGTCTCTCAAAGAAGGCAGTATAGGGACACACTCTGGCTCCACACTCAGTGGCTGTGAGAACACAAAGAAGCTATGTATTTTAGTATCTGTGATATGTGGCCAAGTAGTACTAGAGAATTAAGTGAGTTAGTTTATAGAGTGGAGCCCTTGGATAAGTTCTACAAGACTCCATAAATCCTATAGGAATCCTAAAAACTCTACTGGATGAAGGCCTACTCCATGGGGAGACCCTGCTGATGCATCTACTTGAAGCAATGGCACAGCCCCAAATAGCTATGCATCTCAATGGAATGTTAGCCGTCACTGAAGAATTTTAGGGAAAGTACTATAGTTGTATTTCTTTTAATCACAGGATATTAACCAGGGCTGGAGAGTTGGTTCAGTGGTTAGAGAATGTATTATTCTTCCAGAGGACCTGATTCCCAGAACCTGTGTCAGGCAGCTGACAACTACCTGCAACTCCAGCTCCAGGGGATGTGACACCTCTGGGTTCAATGGGTGGGAGCACACACAGACAGACAGACATCACACCACACACACACACACACACACACACACACACACACACACACACACACGAGAGAGAGAGAGAGAGAGAGACAGAGAGACAGAGAGACAGAGAGACAGAGGGAGACAGAGAGAGATGCAGAGAGACAGAGATAGAGACAGAGAAACAGACTTCCCATTATACTGCCAAGAATGCCTTTGTTTCTCCTTTGCCACTCTACACCAGCCTTCAGGTAACTTGCATGGTCTATGGCATGCCATAGTTACTTACATGCAACAAAAGTTAAACCATCTTATCTTCTCTGTGTAGATTCACTGGTCTCTGAACTCAATTCTTCCCCAGGATATTTGCCCTCATTGCTCACTACCTACAGACACCCACCAGATGTCCCACAATTGACCCCTCCTTTCTTCTAATCTTTATTCAAACAATACCTTTCTAAGCAAGATCCTCTTGACAAACCTACCTATAATTGTAACTCTGAACATTTTCTTTTTAAAAAGTTATTAATGTTTATTTGCTATACAAAGTGATGGGTTTCATAATGAGATTTTGTTCTAATATATTATATATTCTGACAATATTCATTCCCCATTAGCCGCTCATGTACCTTTCTCCTTCTTCCCACCCCTTACTCTTCCCAAGTAGTCCTCCTTTTACTTTTATGACATATATGTATGTATATCATATATATAAAACACAATACTTATCATTCTAATATGATTTCTATTTCTGTTCATTTTCTATGTTTCCTTCTAGAAGTTTCAGAATTTCACGTCATATGCTAAAATCTTTAACACATTTTTAAACTGATTTTAGTACATGGTGAAAGGTATGAATCAACTTCCATTCCTCTTCATGTAGATATCCAGTTTTCCCAGCATCCTTTGCAAAACAGGCCACCTTTTCTCCAGCACATGTTTTGACATCTCTGTCGAAACTATTGTTGACTCTAGCCACCTAATGGGTTTATCTCAACTCTAACATTTTCAATATAGTTACTTTGTTTTACTTTCTCAGTAGCATTTACCATGTTCAAACATGATAGATACTCACTTCTTATAATCATTTTAATTGTCTGTCTTCCTGAATGAGTATTTAAGCTCCAGAAAGGATCTTATCTTTTCCATTAACTAGAATTTCTCAGCCTCCTAAAATAACTCCTGTACACTATGGCCAAATACGTTATCATTGTTAAATGAGTGAACAAACATTTACCAAATACCACTTTAGGGTGGGCACTCTGCTAGAGCCCTGAGAATAAACAACACCAATAGACTTGATGCCTACTCTCCTGTGGCTTTAGACGTTAGCTCTGAAGAGTGCAGATTAACACACAGTGTTCCAAGAATCTAGAAAATGGTAATGGGATGCAATGTTGGAACATACTTCACTACAGAGGAATTCTCAGGAGAAAAACAATCAATAGCCAGGGAAGAAATGAAATTATTCTTCAGAGAGTTGTAGAGGACAAAAAGAATTTATCCATCCCCTAAAAAAATAGACTTCCCTTTCACTCTATTATCTCATGTGGTGAAATAAAGTCCTGCTTTGTGTAGAATATATGCCGACTCAGAAACCCATGGATTCTTTCCACATGACAATTCAGCTTAGATGAAGCATAGAGTTTTCCATCCAGACACTCGAATGGGGGAGAGAACTACTAAGCATAGGGATGTGTGGCATAGCTCAGTGATAACTCATGTAGTGTTGAACAGGGAGTGTGCATAGAGAAAAGGTTGCAAAACAACCTAGGAAATTAGGAGATTCCCCAGCAAAACCAGCACATCCTATTATCTTTCTATCAGCCAAGGAGCTGACTGAGTGGTTGCTGATGGTTTTGTACTTACCTACAAGTCTCCAGTATCTAATGAAACATGTAATTTATTATTGAAAGTGTAAGTTGCATACTACTTTCCATAAATTAAAATCATTGCTTTATCCTAAGGTTTTGGCAAGTATCAAGCCCATTCTCAGATATGTACAGAAGACACATGAAAGTAGACACTGCCAGCTGTCACAAACACCAATAGATGAAGTGAGTTGCTTAGTTTGTGTAAAACTATAGTTTTACACAATGCAAACCTTACTAGAGGTTATCAGTCTTGCAACATTGATGGTACAAGTTCTGGACATCCCAGGAAAGGCAAGAAAATGGGCTCTCCCTTCAACACTACTCCCAGAAAATGCACCACCCTTGAAGAGACCATCTGAGGAACTTCCTCAGTTACATTCAGCCTAGAAATTCAGAGATATTGCATTACTTGAGATAAGAGATACAATGCTTTATGGCCAAGAGCAAAATGAATTTGTCACTCTTTCTTCCATCATTTCTATCATAAAAAGCAAATTGCATCTTGAAGAGGTTAATCTTGATAATCTATTTTAAGTGAAAGGAAGTATATTACAATTCACATCGTGTCTAACTATTCCAATTCATAAAATAAGCATATGGACATGTATGTATTTGCATGTGTTATGCATGTGGGCATGTGTATGTCCATATATACATGCTGGGAGGACTGTGATGTCAGAAAAGCTAAGCAAACATTCTAAAATGCTAAGGAAGTATCACTGGGTATTAAAATTGCAAGTGACATATTTCCTGCTTTGGTCTCTTTCACAATTTGCTAAAACCAGTTTATTTTCCTACCCAGGAATCACATATGGAAAGACACTAACAGAATAGGGCCTCCGCAAAGACAGACACAAGGGTTGGGGAAGGGCTGCATGAGTACACTGCAATTCTCTGTAGTGTGCATCAATATCCCCAAGGTATTAAAAGAACGCACAGACATGCTCACAGAGCCAGCCTCGGTGATTCTAGAGGGATCAGAGAGTAAAGGCATGGATCCAGAAGCTTGCAGCTCTACAAATGTTGTCCAGATTTTCAAAGGAGGGGAACTGGTGAATGTCAAAGACGGGATCCCAAAGCACATGACATCACTCCCTCCGTGAATTCAAGAATAGATTATTAAACAGATGGCTCTGAGTTCTTCACAGAGGAAGTACGGGCTCACTAGGAACACATCATGGCAAACTAAACTCATTTCTTTTTGGTGGGACTTAGAGGTTTCAA